>NW_007733257.1:13678-16274 GCF_000696425.1 Galeopterus variegatus
AAGATAAACAGGATTTTTGGCCCAGAATATGAACCACCTTGATATATATTCCATGGACACTTGAAGAGAATGTGTATTCTACTGTTGTTGGATATGGAGCTGTAGGAATGTCAGTTATGTTCTGCTGGGCGATGTTGTTGCATAGCTATGTACACTTGATGATTGTCTACTTATTTTATCAGTTACTGAGAAAGCTGTGTTGTCTCCAACTATAATAATACATCAGTCTATTCCTCCTTAGTTCTATCAGTTTTTGCTACTCAAATTTGCTGCTCTATTAATTGGCTTATACCCATTTAGGATTTCTCTGTCTTCTTTGTGGATTGACTCTTTCATCATTACATCATTACATAATGTTTTTCTATGTCTCTAGAATTTTCTTTTCTCTGAAGTCCGCTTTAGCTTATATTAATATTCTACATATGCTTTCTTTTGATTATTGTTTATACGGTGTGTGTTTTGTTTTTTCATCATTTTTACATTCAAACTGCCCACATGGTAGTATTTTAAGTGAGTTTCTTGCAGATAGCAAGTGTTGGATCATTTCTTTAATGATTGTGCCAATACTGTCTTTATTTATATTAGTATATTTAGACTATTTGTACTTGACATAATTCTTTTTATGTGGTTTTTGTTTTCGTGTTTTGTTTTTTCTGCCCTCTTGTGGAATACTCAAGCATTTTTGGAATTCAGTTTTGTCTTATCCATGGTGTTTTCACTCGTGGTCACCGTCAGTGTCACAGTATGTATGTAACTTATCATGCTCCACTGTTGCCTTCATCTTAGCAGCTTAGGGAATTGTAGAAACAGTACTACTCCACATTCCTTTACCCTCCTTTCTTTATAACAACTATATCATATTTTTTCTCTATATATTACAACCATCTCAGAAAACGTCACAATTTTTGCTTCAACCATCAATTTAGAAAACTCAAAAGGTGAAGGAAAGCCTCATAGAGTAACCAGTATTTTTGCTTACTACGNAAAAATCTTTATTTTCCTTAGCCTGCTTAGTTTTGATTCCACTTATAATAGTTTTTGTTTGTTTGCTTGCTTGCTTGCTTTTCTCAGTATGGGCTCCCATCCTGGAAGCAATCCCTGCTAGCTCCAGAGTTCACAGGAGCTGAGACTGGTGTAGCCCTTTACACCTCCCTTGGACTGGGCAAATTCCTTCACACTTTCATTTGTTTTCTCCAACAGACCCATTATGCATTTCAGTGAATGCTTGTTGCATACTTTGGGGTTCTTTATTTCTCAGGTCCAACATATGCTCTATTGCTTTCTCTGCTAACTCCAACACAGACACTGATAATATACAGACCTTGTGGCTGTTGGTGGCTTCTTGTTACTCGTTTATATTTTAGAGTTTTGGGGAATACCTTACAACCTAGTTCTTTTTCTGGAGGGGAAGATAAATGCTGTACATGAGTTTTTGACTTTTTAATGTAATTGCCCTGAAACTTTGGGAAGAACCAGATCTGTTCTTCTATTGCTGTTTCCATCTCTCCAGAATTCTCCCTCAAGCTGAGATTTTAAACACAACATCCAGTGTCCTTTGACCAATGTTTTTTCAGCTATCCTATTGTACTTTAAATGTGTGTTTTTTTGTTTTAGGACAGGAGGAAGAAATGAGAAAAGTCTATGGCATGCACCCAAATCATATATAGCTTTCAAATTATCAAGATAATGCACACGAAAGAAGGAAAAAAGATATGTATCAGGTATACACCAACTTTCTTGTCTGATTGGGATGCTGCTCAAAAGATTATTTTGGAAATGAGTTGAGTCAAATGTTTGGACCAGATTCTGAACATATTATTTCAAAGTACATAGCANGTAATTGCCCTGAAACTTTGGGAAGAACCAGATCTGTTCTTCTATTGCTGTTTCCATCTCTTCAGAATTCTCCCTCAAGCTGAGATTTTAAACACAACATTCAGTGTCCTTTGACCAATGTTTTTTCAGCTATCCTATTGTACTTTAAATGTGTGTTTTTTGTTTTAGGACAGGAGGAAGAAATGAGAAAAGTCTATGGCATGCACCCAAATCTTATATAGCTTTCAAATTATCAAGATAATGAACACGAAAGAAGGAAAAAAGATATATATCAGGTATACACCAACTTTCTTGTCTGATTGGGATGCTGCTCAAAAGATTATTTTGAAAATGAGTTGAGTCAAATGTTTGGACCAGATTCTGAACATATTATTTCAAAGTACATAGCATTGCTGACATTAGGTCATTTTGAATGACAAAAATAGCCCTTTCATATGGTCCACCCTAATACTTCAGATGGAATCAATGTCAGGATGATAAAATATAACCAAAAAGAAAATGAAGTTGCTTTGAGCTGGATGATCTGGATAAGATAAACAGGATTTTTGGCCCAGAATATGAACCACCTTGATATATATTCCATGGACACTCGAAGAGAATGTGTATTCTACTGTTGTTGGATATGGAGCTGTAGGAATGTCAGTTATGTTCTGCTGGGAGATGTTGCATAGCTATGTACACTTGATGATTGTCTACTTGTTTTATCAGTTACTGAGAAAGCTGTGTTGTCTCCAACTATAATAATACATCAGTCTATTCC
>NW_007733257.1:17679-18999 GCF_000696425.1 Galeopterus variegatus
TATATTACAACCATCTCAGAAAACGTCACAATTTTTGCTTCAACCATCAATTTAGAAAACTCAAAAGGTGAAGGAAAGCCTCATAGAGTAACCAGTATTTTTGCTTACTACGTTCTTTCTTCCTTCCTGATGTTCATTGGTTCCTTCCCTGTTTCCTTTCTGTGCAGATAACACCCATTAGCCATCTGTTGGGGGAACATCTTCTGAGACAAATTCCTTTGTTTCCCTTCATCCGAGACTGCCTTGAATTTCCCTTTACTTCTGAAGGTTATTTTACTGTGTATAGGATTCTGGGTTAACACATCTTTTCTTTTTGCAACTGAGTTGAGGCTTCGTGACTTTTCATTTGTTTCATGTGTGCTTATAACTGCATTCCGAAGCATTGTTTTTCAATGACTTATTTAAAATCTTTGTCAGACAATCCTAACAACTTTATCATCTCAGTACTGGCGTCTATCGATTATACCTTTTTTATTCAGTTTGAGAAACTTGGTTCCTGGTATAACAAATGATTTTGAGTTAAAAACATTTTCATGTGATGTTTTGAAACTGAATTTTATTTAATCCTCCTGTTGTAGCTGGCTTTCTGTGACACTGGCACCACTTTAACAAGGTTTTTGGTGTACCTGCTTACTGCCGGATGAGTACAGAGGTCCAGGTTCCAACTTCAGCCTCCATTGGCACCAGAGGGGGAGCCTCGTCATTATGACTGGGTGGAGGGGCAGTTCCAGCAACCCAAGTGGACTCTGCTTACACCGTGGGGGAAGAGGGTCCCATTACAGCACAGCAGGGATGAATGTTCCAGATCTCTACTTGGCCTTTTCTGAAACCTCCTTGGCAGGGTTGCTGGGTACCTTATTACAGTCTCAGAAGAGTGGAGGATTGATATTCCCACCAGGCCTTTGCCAATGTGGGCACATGGAAGACAGTTTTCTTCTGTGGTGTTTGGCTGTAGAAGATCAGTCATTATCTAAACATTTTTTATCTTACTAGGTTGCTTCTTTCCTGATCTTTGGCTAGGGAGAGAATTTGTTTTTGTTATTTGTTTGTTTTGCCTGTGCCTGTTGGGGGGAGTGTTCCAGGTTGTCAGCGTTTGCAGTTCAGAGTCTGGCATGTATGAGGCAAAAAGAAAACCCAGGGAACTCAACACCATGGTGTTCCTCAGGTCACAAGATCCCTCACTTCTCTGCCACATTCTCCTCTCTTGACTTTTCTCTCATGTGCATGTGTACATACAATCATGCATATATATATATATAATGTATATTTTGAATATCTACATTCAAAGATTTTTAGTTGCACATAGGGAAATAAGGAAAA
>NW_007733257.1:20357-21191 GCF_000696425.1 Galeopterus variegatus
ACAGAGATTCCCCCAGTGACTCTAATGGGTCCCTCAGATCTCAAAAATCACTGAAGTCTAAAAGTAGGGAAGGTCCATTTTTGCAACTCCTTCAGCTTATAAGAGGAAGAGTGGAAGAAAGGTGGAAATCTCAGCAGGAAGTAGACAAATGCCCACATTCAGCACTTACTGCTTGGCAGCTTTGTGTTCCTAAGCAGATCACACACAAGCAATGTATGTTGCTTGCAATACTTTCTTTCTGAAATGGGATTCTTTCTCCTTAGTAGAGTTTTGAGGCAAATGTGAAGTTTGTGTCAAAGGCAGTGTCTAAGAATCATGGCTAAATTCACAGATGATTGAAGCTTGTCCAAACAAAGAATTGCAGACTGCAGATTAAAAACTGATCTTTCCAAGAGACCTTCTCCATCTCTTGTTCTTTTCTTGTCAGTCCACCCACGGTAACACTGCCAGAGGGGTCTTTGAACTTGTGACTGTTCTTTGCAAAAAGCCTAAACTCCTAAGCATGGAATACATAACCTTCAAACAAATATTTCCCCACGTATTCTCTCCTACCTGGTCTCTCCATACCTCTCACTCAGAATGTTCTCACCAGCTGCCCTGAACCATTTATTTATTCCCCATCTCTCTGAGTATCCACACACCCTTGCATCCCTAGCCTTTGAGTGTCTCCATCTGGAGTCTACAGTGCCTTCTTCTTGTCTGTGTATAGTGAGCACACAGTTCTTTTTCCAGATCGATACAACTAACTCGACATCTTCTTTGGGAAACCTCTACTGCCTTCAGGGAGATGTCCCTTTTGACGTGTTGTGCTTGTGCCTCCATTATCACTCAGAC
>NW_007733257.1:21506-22915 GCF_000696425.1 Galeopterus variegatus
ACACACACACACACACACACACACACACACCCCAGACAGACAATCACAAACAGGAAGGCATGAGCGTTTCACTAAGAAACTAACTTCTTAAGTAAGCATTAATATAAATCCCCACAGAGCAGTAACTTTACAGACAAAGAATATAAAATGCAGTGCTGTCGTTGAGGAAGGGGGAGCATTTCTGGCTAAGCATGTGTGAGAGGCATTGTACAGATCAAATATTTTATCTAATAGGAAACTGCTTAGACAAAGGGGAGGAGAAATTGGGAATGCAGAAGCATAAAGGGCACCCTGCAGTCTGTCATTTTTCTTGGCCAAAGCTGCAGAACAGTGAGGATGGAGTATGGGGAAGGGTGTCTGGGCCAGGCCTGTTGAAAGCGTCTTGGATGCTGCTGTAGATTGGATGCTCCTCCCCAACCTCATTGAGGCTTAATGCCCACTGTAACTGTTGAGGGTGGGAAATCCTTTGATGGTAAATGAAAGTGGGGCCTTGAAGAGGTAATTAGATTGTAGGAACACGCTGTAGTGAATGGATTGAAAATGGTGGTCATGGGCGTGGTTCTGAGGACTTTAAAAGAGAGTGAAAGAGGTTGGTCTTTCTCTTGCTCTCTCTGCTTCCACCAGTTTGCAATGTGAGGGGTCACTGTCATCGTCACCATAAGTGTTCCTTGGACTTTGGATTTACTAGCTTAAGAAACTGTAAGCAATAAGTTTCATTTCTTATACATTTCCCAGTTCCATGTATTTTGTTACAAGCAAAAAAAAAAAAAAAAAGAACTAATAAAGACATCATGCCCAAAACACTTGGATTATTTAATTCTCAAATAGCTAAAGAGGATTTTAAGCAACATATTTATTTATTTATTTTTATTTTAGCTTTAGCTTTCCTCCTTCCCTGTATAGGATTATTAGAGAGAGAAAGATGTGACATTTAGGGAACTGGGGCAACATTTTCNCTGCCTTCAGGGAGATGTCCCTTTTGACGTGTTGTGCTTGTGCCTCCATTATCACTCAGACTGCCTGAGCTCCAACTGGAGCTTGCATTTATCAGCAGTGTGAACCTGGCTGAGTTATCTCTTTGTGCCTCTTATGCAAAAAGAGTTTGACAATAGTATCTCTCTCAGAAGACTGGAGAGAATATTAAATAATATAATGTTAGTACTATTAGTATTAAGTAATATAATATCAGTGGTGGTTTTAAATTTTTGTATTTTAAACCTCCCATTTTAGATCATAAAATTCTAGGTTGGGAGCAATGTCCCCTCTTCCATTCCATTCTAATCTCTCTTCTTTCCATCTCCTCATTACCCACTTTCATATCCTCTGCTCTCAAGCATTTATTGGAAGCCAAAGCTGTGCAGTCACTACACTAAGAGTAGACACACACACACACACACACACACACACAC
>NW_007733257.1:24663-29289 GCF_000696425.1 Galeopterus variegatus
TCTCTCTCTCTCTCTCTCTGTCTCTGGATTGACATCACTAAATTGTCTTCTCACTCATTTCAAACATGGTCATGCAATTTCTTGCTCTTGCTTAAGCTTCACTCTGTCCATTATAGCTTGTTTTTTATCTCTTTGGCTCCAATCGTTTATGCAAGGACTCCAAAGAATGGTTTGTTCTGCTTTCTGATTTTATGTCTTTTTATTACCCCATACTGCAGTCTTAAAAACCCTTGGTCTTTAACATTTCCAAAACAATCTACAAATATGAGCTAACTGATTCGTGCCTCGGCCCTTGGAGGCTGGGTCAGTGTGATTATTTCTGCTTTACAGATGAGCAGATGAGCGAGCTGAATGGGGAAGGTTAAGGGATTTTCTTGAGTCTGAAAAACAAAGCAGAAAACAAGTGCATCATTCACAAGATCATTCCTGACTGATCACAGTTCTGTTCTTGAGAAGCAACTGCTAGAAAAGAAGAGGGTGGGGGTGGGAGGGGGGAAGGCAGAGGACAAATTCATGGCCTTGGGCAAGACACAAGAGTGACATGAGTTGGTTTTCTCACTGGTTATGATTATCTGTTTATGTGTCCCCATCCGATTGCGTGATCCTTGAGGACAGGGAGTGAGACATACTCTCCTTTATAATAAACACAGTCTCTGACACATAGTACGTGTTTAGTGATATATGTGTCTAGAATATAGAAGGTGCTAGAGATACAGGTTTCTTTCCCTCCCCAAGCTCTTGTACTTGACCGGAGTATAATGACTATGATTAGTCACATTTACATTTATATGTTATTTGTGTCTGTGGTTTTAGCCTAATTCCAAATCTTGTTTTCATCTTTGACATGTGTTGCAACTTTGGACAGACTACTTATCCTTACTGAGCCTTATTTTCTTCATCTGTAAAGCAAAAAGAGTAATAATACTACCTATTTATTGGGTTGCTGTGCAAGGGGGACTGAAATAATAAGAACAAAAGTGGTGAGAAGTAGGCACTCAGTTTTTCCCTGTCTTGAACATACGCATACACAAAATCATTATTTTTACTTCCATTCACTGTGCCAGGCACAGAGAGTCATAAGATGTTAAAAAGTGACATATATGTTTTTGGAAACTTACTTCATTAATCCAAGAATTAGAAATAACTGAGTGCTAGTTATACTAAGGCAAACTGTACAGCAAATTCTAGAGACTAATCCAAATTGATTTAAGAAATAGAATTTTTCTGTATAAATACTAAATATTACTTGAAATCTATTGACTGAGCAAATGCTTTATGTAGCCATGAAAGTTGTTAGAATAGTATTCTACTTATACAAACATTAGAACAGCCACATGTAGCAACATTTTGCCTGTATATAGTGTAAGACTTTGTAAGACTTTGTAACCATAAATGTTTAATAAATGTTCACTGACTGTTAGGATAATTTGATTGGCAGTAGTTTTCACTAATAATTACTTGAGAATAATATAAGAAAAAAATATACTTACTATTTGACAGAGAATTGGTCAGAAATTTTACATCATATTCATACTTAACTGATCTAAAATTACAGTAAAATCTTCACATTCATGGATACACAGAATTGATACAATGATCTAAAGATTACTTTGATTATGTTGAAAGCCAACTGTATTCTGAAATATATTACTTATTTTGAAATCTACAGAATTAAAATGTCACATTAATTCTAAAACTCACCGGAGGTTAAACATATTATCTTGTTTTTAATTTAGTTTTTATTTTTACTTTTTTGAGGCACTATTTCCACTAAAATAACATATGATATTCTCTTCCTAGGTTTTAAGAAGCCTAAGAATTTGGTTCAAGTGTATTTTGAGACACCTGTAACACCCCTTGGAGAGTAGAGAGAACTTAGGCTGTCATATAACCCAAATTGCAAATCACTCATATTGAAGCTTCATTTGTAAAAGAGAAAAAAAAAGTGGGAAGTATAAAAGAATGTATATTTCTAATTCCTGTATTCTAGGCTGTCACTCTTACAATTTTATTCGGATTTCTGATGCATCAGAGGGAATGTATGCAAGGGCAGAAAAAAAAACCACTTTTAAAGAATAAATCAATAACGTTTTTCCTAGAAGTAGATTATGCATGCAGTATGCAAATTGTTTATTGACTTTCTGGCTGAAGCAGGAACACAGAATAGCAGAGGGCATATGAACATGGAACATTCTCCCGATTACCTCATCCTTAAATAAGAAGGAAGAAAAAAAGAAGATAAACAAAGAGAAAAAAATATAATAATAGTAATAATAAAATAAACTGGAAATCTTTTCTAAAAAGATCATGTACACGGGTGTGTTATATTGAAATTACAAGTTCTTTGCTTCCTTACTTTGAGTGCCATGAGAACTTTTTGCATTGTATGGAAGAAAGTTTATCTCTTAGTCTGTGCATCCATTCTTTGGTTTGAGGTGTCAGAGCATGCTTATAATGCTCTTTAAAGTTGCTTCTACTTTGGGAGCACGTTGACACCAAGGGGAGCCTTGTTATAGCAACATTTTCTTGACCATGATGTTACTGCCTAAATATGCAGCCTTTACATGGGTACATAAAAGAAAAAAGAAATTCTTTAAAAAAAATGCATGTTTGTATTACCCTATTTACAGTTTAAAGGCTCTGACTTCAGTTATTTTTCTTTCTGTGCTTCCATTATTAATTTGTGCATACTTCCATTGTAGCAAACACATTTTAATTACATTTTCTGCTTGATAAATTTCCAATTCCCTGTCTTTTCTTAGAGGTAACCCTGAAACTTAGAAGAGGGACTAGGTAATTGAAGAGTCTCAAATATTTATTAAGTTGGTATAAAAATAAAAATGAAATTACTTCTTTAAACATTTAAAAACCTGCTATTCCCCTATCACCACTACAAAACAAGTAGCTTAGCTAGATTCTCAAACTCCTGAAGACAGGACCGTTTAAGAAGGTATTGCAACCAAAGCCTCGGCATGTTACTTTGACTTTGATTTTTCTCTTTAGTAAAAGAGAGGCCATGCTCTTTCCATCTTAATTGGATTAAAATAGCATGCTTTTCCTTCTGTATGCCTTTAATTGACTAAGGTTGAATTCTTTTTGGGAGGTGCTTGATGGGTTTGCATCATAAGCTGGCTTCTGTGTTAGGCCCTGCTGATACAAAGCTGAATAAGACATGGCCTTTGATATTGAGAACTTACTGCTTTGCATGGCAAGTGGCTCTTCACCAACAATCTCACAATAGAAGTGTGGCTATTTCCCCAGTGGAAGATAGAGATGGAATTATTAATTAAATGGAGCTTGTCCTGGCAGCTGATGGTAATAAAAAGCCAGGAGAAATACAAAAAGTAAGTACACACACACACACACACACAAACAAAAAAATAAAACAGAAAAAATAAAGCAAGAATGAAATATTTAAGCTGTGCCTTAGTGACTAGCAAAGGAGCAAGAGAGATATTTCAATAAAAGTAATAGCATGATCACAGGTTAGGATATATTGATTTTAAACCCAAAATAATTTATCAGGAAAAGTCTTATTTTTGCCCATAATAAGAAATCCAGAGTTTGATTATTTCTTACTTGTATTAAAATCAAGAAGTCTGGTTCCCTTTGTATTTCTTGTTTTTTTGTTTTTCTTCTTCTGTTACTCACAGTATGTCTGCTTTTGACTTTGGACACTTCCTCTCATATTTACTAAATGCCACAGTATTTCCTGGCCTTATATCATTGCACAAATATATTTAAATTCCTCCGGCATAAATATTATAGCCTTGAGCCTTCTTTAAAGAGCAATGAGACCTCCCTGGAAGACCTTTATGTCTATTGGCTATATTCATGTTATATGACTCAAAATAATTAAGATTTGCAACCAGGGTTGGATATATCTCCTCTGAAGAACCTGGTACCTGAACAGAAAGAAGCTTCATCAGCATGGGAAAAGCAGGCATGAGGATGAACTAGGACTGGATTTTTGGGAGCATCCAAAATGAATAAGTAGTTTTGGTTCACCATGATAATAGGGTTATTTAAAGAACTCTGAGGAATTTGATGTGGAGAGAAAGTAAAAGCTGAGGCCCAAGGGGGAAAACATGAAGTGTTTGCATTCTGGGTTAAATGCCCTAAATTATTTTCTCCTTCGCTGGTAAGAAAAATGTGGAGTAGGCAAAAATCACATTTTAATGACCTCTTTACAATATATTAGATGTTTGAGATTCGTGAGTATATATGTATTCTCTACAAATATTAAGAAGTAGGTCTTGAATTCACTTTCACAGATGAAAAATTGAAACTCGAGAAGATTAATTTACTCAAAGCCTCATCAGCTAATAAGTAGCAGAACTGTTATTAAAAGAGAGGTTGGTCTGGCTCCAAAGCCCATGCGGTTTTTAGTTCTTTTGTAAAAGACTGGCTACCGCTGCTCACCTCGTTAGAGTTTTATCAAAACTGGAAGGAAGATATTGTGGGTGAGTAAGGGATGCATTTTCCATAACTTCTTTTTGTCTCTGGAAATGTGGTGAAATAGAGCTCCCACGGCACTCAAAGGGAACTGCACCAAGGCAAGGTGCGTGGACTTTGGCGACAGAATGTTCTCCCTACCTCCTGGGTGTCTTCTCTGCTACTCTTCAT
>NW_007733257.1:30248-44618 GCF_000696425.1 Galeopterus variegatus
AAATCACTTTTTGGAGACTCAGGCCTCTGAAATTCACAAACAGCCTCATGCCCACTTCCTGGCCTTCCCAGAGCAATACCACAATGTATATTGACAAAATAAAATTAAAAAATAAAAAATAATAAAAAATAAAAGTATCTGGAAATAAGCTGTTCTCCAAGTGAATTTTTCAAATAACAGAAAAATCTATTACTCTTTTTGATAAGGTTCTTCTAAATTGTTTAGTCGTAAAATAAAATCCATCTAAAATGTACACTTATGTATCTTCTTAAATAGAAAAAAAGTCAAATTTTTACTGATAAAAAAAGTCTTTTCTTCCGAAGGAAGCCTATTCTGCATATCTATGTATTTTTCAGCTTGATGGGTAGCAAAAAGGTGTCTGCTTTTAGGGACTGGAGGGCTGTGGCTGGAGCTTGACCATTGGTGTGTCCCTGCCTCTTCTTAAGACAGCATGATGCCAGGGCCAAAGAAAAGGTGCTGGACTAAAAATACTTTTCTTACTCATGTCTCATGTCTTTTGAATATTAGGAGTGAACTTAAGGCTATGTCCTAACTTACAATGAAGGAGAAAACAAAAGTCATAAAAAGTTATGTGGAATCAAGCCCAGTACATTAATGATAATAACAACTTGCACCATGCTTCAGCTGCTGTGGGCCAGGCTCAATGCCTGTGTTAAGCCATTTGATTGCTGACAACAACTCAATCACATAGACTGTGATGAGGAAAAAAAAAAACAAAAAGAAAAACAAACCATGTTGTGCCAAGTACAGCATGATTCGACAGTCTGAGAACTTTATGAACTGGGTCACTATTATATTCTCCATTTTATAGAAGACCCTGAGTCACAGACATAAAGCAGCTCACCCACAGATACCCAGTAGGATTTGTTGCCAAGCCATCTGCATTTAAATTTATGTTTGTGTTTTAACAATCATACCACGCTGCCAGATGGCAAGGCACTGGGAAGACAACGTCAGAAATAGATGTTTGCTTATCTCTTCATTGTCTTCTGTGTCATATTTTCAGGACATTTAACTTTAAGTGGCAAGCCTAGAATTGTAGAACTCTACACCTATCTTGCTTTTGCCAAGCTATGATCCATTTTCTGTCCACCACCATAGGAACTCTTGTCCACATCTGTGCCACCCCTTGTTTAAGAGCCCTCAATGGCTCCCTCCTGCTCTCAGATGGATGGAATCTCAGCTGCTTAAACTGACTTGCAAGCACTTTTTAATATTTGGTAATCTGTTTATCTTCTGAAAATGCAACCTATCCCATGTCAATTTCCGTTCTCCAGCCACATTCTACTATTTTGACCTCTTCACACGTGTCATTATCTCTCTTCCCTTTGGACATTTGCATATAGGGTTCCTTCCTCCCAGATCTGCTCCCATCTCCCTTTGTCCTGCTGTCTCTTCTCTTGGTTAGTCCCACTCATTCTTCAATTTTTAGCTTCATGTCAAATATTCCAAGAAACTTGTATTGACCAGCACCCCCTGGACTCTGTGTTCATTAGCACCCTGAAACGTTCCATCTTGTAGCACTTAGCAAGCATTATTGGCATTGCCTGTTTATTGCCTGTGTCCCCCATAAATATAAATAGCCATGGTTCTCCACGGAGCCTAGCACACAGCCTGTGAACAATTTAGAGTTGAAGAAAAGACTGAAAACCTTCATTATTTAGTGCCTAAGTTAGTAAAATCTCAACAGCTTCCAAATCATTAACTGTTAGTTTGATAATAATTAGCATTATGTTTTCTTTTCTATTTCTCTTAGCAATTTGCAATGGTAGGGATTGTGGTGAAGATACAAAGCAGAGAAAAAATAGTAGGAAAGTCAAATGGGTGTCTCTCTATATTTAGATGATATAAAGTATAGAATTTAAAAAATCAGGAATGGATTTAACAAATTCTAACTTGTTCAGAGTTTTTTTTTTTTTTCTTTCCAAACCATATGCTTATCACCATATTTTCCCTGCCTTTTCCTTCTCTCTTATATTTCAATTTTAGCAGGCACATACAGTTAACATCCAATTTTAGGTATGGGTAAAAGAAATCTAACATATTTCTTTCAGAAAAAATAAAATGTAAAAGAAAATTAAGTTTACTGCATTTCACCAACTTTTGGCATAAAGCTATGTACACAGGGGACATTACCAAAAAACCGGAAGGAAAGAAAAAAAACACAAAGTCTGGGTTAGACAAAACAGAATTAAAACAAAACTGAAGCTGGCCTTTTTAAGAAAAGGCCCCCAAATATACTAAATTTATCCCCAGTTTATAAAAAGTGTGGAGTGGCATTGCAGGCAATAACAAAGGAGGTAGATGAAAACAGTGCCAAAAAACTTAAAAGTGTTTTCAAATATTTACATTTGCTTAGTGTTTGTAAAAGAAATTACTGATTTCAGAATTAGAAATGAGTGAGCACTTGTAACAACAATGCAACACTGGCACAAAGAGAAACAATTCCAGAGACAGCTGCCTCCCCTCTGAAAAGCATGGGGACTGTACACATTTGGCTTCAAAGTATAAAAGGAAATTCTTGCTGGAAAAAAAGCAAAGCAAAAAAATAAGCAAATAAGCAGCAAAATGTGGGAGTGGTGGGTAGAAGACAAAAACAAAGATTGATAAACACTTTTATAATAGTGATGCCACAAAATACTGGGATTCTGGGAGCCATCAGCAACCCAAACCTATGAGTTTGGGCTATCCATCTCTCATTTTTCTATAAAATGTGCAGATAATGATTTAAAGCTACAAAAATTACTCTCAGGCATAGAATACATAAGCTGTGCGGCTGTTATCTCTCCATTTCCCAACTGCTGTGTGTTGAGAAAGTTATTATGGAGAATAATAAAAGCCTAGAGAGACATTGTAGGAAGAGGAAACAGAAATGCCACAGGGATGGAGCCCCAAACCCTCCTCAGAATAAATAAGTCTATTTCACTACCTGTAATATAGAGGATTTGTATGGTCCTGTCAAGATCAACTTATTTTTTCAACAAGTATTTAATGAGTCCCTCCTGTGGAGCATAAGTTGTTCTAGGCACTGATATGCAATCCAGATACAGTCCAGATGTTAGTGGCATGGAGAAGATAACCAATCAATCAATCAGTCATAAATAAATAAATAATTTAAGATGGAAATTAATATTTGGAATTGAAATATAATATGACCAAATAATACAGAATGATTGGATGTGTAGGGAGATAGTGAATTGGGAAGACAAATTTCAATTAAGAAGTATTGTGAGCAATATCTGAAAAATAATAAGAATAAAGTTATATTCAAATGTTGAGGAAGAGTATTTTTAAAAAGATGAGGAATCATGTGAAACAGACTAGGAGATCAGAAAGGACCTAGAGTGTTCGAGAAAAAGAGTATTATTCAAAAGTGTATTGAATAGAGAAGGAATTGGTAGGAAGCGGGTTTTGCAAAATGCAAAGAACCATGCCGTGTAGACTCTTTGAAGGCAGGGTAAGCAACGTAGACTTACACTTCCTCCAAGGAGAGTCCACTGGAAGGCTTTGCATGGCTAGTATTGATTTGACTTAGGTTATTAAAATGCCCCTCTGGTCACTGTGTGGGAAAAAGCTCCTGAGAAGAACAAAAGCAGGCAGGACAGTGAGGGGACAGTTTCATGTCCACACGAGAGACAACGGTGAAAGGCAATACAGAGTGAAGAGTGGAGATAGAGTCTCAGCGTATCTGGAAAATATTGCAGGTGGATGCAGGGAATGGTAGAATTCAGGAGTGACTCTCAGATTTTTGGCCTGAGATGTGAAAGACTTGGGAATGAGAACATAACAAATTCTGCTTGGTACATATTTGGTTTAAATCTCCATTTGGCATCTATTAGGAAAGGTTAAATAGGCTGTTGGACACACAAGTCTGGAGAAAGTGGGACCCTGAAATATAGATGTAGAGTCAGCATATACATGGTATGTAAACACACACGTTGGTTAGGAACCTTAGGAAGAGGGAATAGGGAAGGTTTCAGCCACCAAGAACAGAGGCCTGAGACACTGACCTTCAGGAGCTGGGAGGAGATGAAGTATCCTACAGAGGGAGGGAGCCAAGGAAATCTAAATGTTCCCTAGTTCCAGGACCCTGAAGATGCAACAATCTTGGACCTATGTCTCTCCCATCAAGCAGTATTTAGTAATCAGACCATTTCTGTGAGTGAACAGCAATGAGTACTGAAAATGCTTAAATTATTATTTTTTTCTTCAGTGAGCTCAATAATTGTTTGGTAAGTAAAAAAAAAAATATTTAAAAACTAGTGTGCTGAGTGCAACATGAGATGCATGTGTGAAGTAGGCACTGAAATCTCAGAAGAGAAAAGAAATTAGCTATTTGGAGAAAGGAAGTCAGAGAAGCCTTCTTGAATAAGGTTTACTAATTGAGCAGGAAGTATTCAGAAATGAACCCTAGAATAGATGTCCTAGGGGTAATGGATCAGAGTCAGGGTGTCTAGGTGGGGATTTACATATTGAGGAGTCATCTGAACTAGATGGTCTCTTGCCAGTCTGGGTGCTAGCTCCACCCCAGTCAGGTGCTGGGACAGCACCCTTCATGTTGTACAACCTTGTTTGCTTCTGCTGGGGCACATGCTTGTGTGTGAGTGCATGTGTGTTTTATACTGTTTTATCTTTCACTGAATTAAAAGGATAAAATATAAGCATCTAGGCTGTTCAAGCTGAAGTACTTTAGTTAAAAGACTTTCTCACAGGGATCAGCCTAAATAACTCATCTCTCTGCTTTACCTCATATTTTCTGTACACAGTATCTCCCTGGATGGCCAAGTAGGTAATGGCATAACAGTGTAAATTCCAGGCTTGGGTCATGGTACCCTAGGGCATGGTGCATCTGCCAAAGTCCCATGCTAATATCCTTACAGAATCATTGTTCTCCCATCCTTTGTAATTCACAGCTATGGCATTTAGTTCCATAAGTAATAATTGTCTATTGTGAACTCTTGTATAAGGATATTGTATGATGGAGATGGTGGCTTAAGATAGTAACTCTGCATATGTTATGGAGAATGAATCTAAGATAAAAGGCAAAAGGGAAAAAGATCGGTTTGTTGTTTTCAGAATAAAAAGGTGAAGTGGTGCTATGTGACCTCTGAGTTGCCATGGGAATCAAGAAATTGATATGAATATGAAAGTGAATAACTATAATTTGTTAAGTGCACACTGTGCATGAAGCTTAGGCCAGACACAACAACGCTTTCAGGTCGGGATTTCAGATGACTGAAACTGAGACTGAGAGAGGATAAGCAAACTGCTTAAAGTCACACAGACAGGAGTGGGTGGAGCTGGTCTCCCTGCAAGATCTGTCTGAAGGGCAAGCCCATGCTTGTCTTACTGTACAATTCTGCCTCCTGCTGCTCCTTTGACCCTCCACGTCAAATCCATCACACACCTTCGTGGTTATAGCTTCTGACTCTGCCTTGTTCATCTACTTTTCTATTGATATTGCCTTAATTCAGACCCTCTTCATCTCTCACCTGGTGCCCTGCTTTCCTTACAAGTCCCTTTTTGTTTCATCTGCCACACACAAACCATATGTACTTTTCACAATATAGAACCTATAGAACTGCCTGTTTGAAACATTTCAGTGACTTTACAGTCTTCATGAGGAATTCCAGAACACATTAGGCTGGTGACCAAGACGACACACAGATTGTCTTTAACCTGAATTTCCAGCATTACACTGTATCACAGATGCTAATTTCAGCTCATGCCACTACGCACACATATCCATGAACTATATGTTAAGTTCAGTGAGAAAAGAGGTGCATTCTGAGTGCCCCACTTAAGTGATGAAGTCTAGGTGTTATTGTCATATTATTTTATACTTATCTTGCTGTGACCATCTGTGTTTTCTTTGTAAGAAGATGTTTTAGATGTTCCTGAAGATAATCAAATCTATATGGTTTTAAATCTATATTTAAATCTAGTTGCTTGTGAGTGTGTGTGTGTGTGTGTGTTTGTGTGTGTGTGACTGTTTATTGAAGCTGGATTAGGAAATGTATATAAATGTCAAGTTAGATCAGTGTTTATGGGTAAAATTGAAATTGTTCATAATTTCTTGAAAGGCAGACAGGAGAAACAGCATGACAAATAACTAAAAGAGGCACATGTCCTAGAGCAGTCACCTTGCTCCTGTCTTTCTGATGGAATTAGAGTCGTACACTGTTTGGGGTGGGCTGAACCTAGAATGTATTGCAGAATGGTAGCCAGGAGATCTATTTATTATGTGCTGTGTCTTTTTGAATTCTGAAGTAGAGATACTCATAGCCTAGATATTTTGGAGCCTCATGTACTGTGCTATCTATAAAATCACATATTAGTCTGAATTTCAGACTGGTCTGGAATTAAATTATATCAGGCTGTTCATAATCTCCTGAAAACTGAAAAGGGATTAATAGCAGAAGTAAGATTTCTTATTTATAATTCCACAGTGCGCAATGTTCATTCATGCTTTTGAGAATGTTTTTATTTTCTCAGTGACTAAAATGCCCCATGATGGGCTGAATAATCGCTACAAAGAGCTTCAAGTTCTAATCCCAGAACCCGTGTGGTAAAAGTGTTTTGAGGATGTGATTAAGTTAAAGTTCTTGAGAAGAGGAGATTACCCTGAAGGTATCTGGTGGGTCTTACAAGAGGGAGGCAGGAGGATCAGAATCCATAGTGAGACAGCCAACCACAAAAGAAAAAGATTAAAGTGATACCAGAAAGGGGCTACAAGCCAAGTGCCACTGGCCACCTCCAGAAGCTGAAAATGGCACAGAAACAGGCTCTCCCCGGAAGCTTCCAGAATGACTGTTTCTTCCAAATGTCTGATCTCCAGAACTACCAGATAATCAATGTATGTGGTTTTAAGCCACAATTTTGTGACTTGTTGCAGCACAAAATTAATAGGAAATTAATACATGCCCTTTCCTATTTGACCCTTAGTCATCTTATTATACATGCCTCAATGGGCTTTACCTCTGTGAAGGTAAGAAGATTCCCATAGTTTCCCAGGAAGAGGGATTTTCTCCTTTTCCTAGGCCCACCGACCTTGCTGGAGCAACCTCTCACATGACTCTCATCATCCACCTTGGAATGATCCGTGTTACTGATCACGAGATGTTGAGTCCTGTGAGAGGAAGAGCCGCACTTGACTTGCCTTGTAACTCCACTTCGTAGTATCTAAGAAGGGAGAGTGGGCTAGGTGTGACATTGTGACCTTCAAAGACCAAGCAGACAGGAGAAAACAGCAAAGGTAGCTTTAATATTTTGAGCCCAAGCTGTGACACTGGTCTCTGTCTTTCATAGCATTCAGTGTGGCCCCTGACACAAGGGAAACATGATTATGTAAGAGTATATTTTTGCATAATAAGTGAGTTAGAAATCTCCTGGCACTTGAGAATATTGGAGCCATGAATGCAGCTGTTCTGATAAATGTTTATTCTCTGCAAATATTGGCAGTAACAGGAAAATCAGAAAGTGGCTGAAATTTTGCCAGACATACCACTCAGCTTGTTCACATCCTATGAATTGTAGAGAACAATTAGCTTGAACTCTTTTTCAATCAGATAAATCATGTCATACAGTTTAGCTGGTACATGCTGCTCGTCTAATTGGTTGAAAGCACTTGGAGCTGGATTTACAGACTCTGTGGTCAATTTGCTTTTCCAGAAAGCAGAGTAATGGCTTAGGTGGGACCTTCTGGGAGGCCTGGATCTCTGACTGGTGTCAATCCAAATAAATCTCATAAATGAATGGAATGAAACATGTGGCTGACTCAGAGTTTCCTGAGTAACTGGGACATTCTCAAATTTCCAGGAGCATTTTTTAAGGGCATTCCAAGTATCCAATTTAGTCATTATAACACTTTATTTTCAAAGTGTCAGTTTGGATGACACCTTCATTAAAACCATTATGACTTTAATAATGATGATAATTCCAGTAGCTGACAGCTTAGTGGCATTAGGGAAAGAGGAGCTATTGCTGATTTATGCATCTTGGTTTGCCATCAGCACGGAAGGCTGACCAATCCATTCTGCCCAGTTCTATCGTGGCATCCAGTGCTTTAAGTTAATCAGTGTCATAACTAATCCACTTGTCACCTCAGGTAGAACTTCAGCCTCATCATGTTCTTGGTTTCCCTCTCTCCTCACATTTACTAGTCATCACTTTCCATTATTTCTAATTTGGAGATATCTCTTAACCCCCTTCTCCAGTTTCTCTGCCACTAACTTCATAAGCATACATCAAACCCTGCATAAGAGGCACAGTCCCCTTGGCTACCTTATATTTCTAAAGTTACCTTTAAAAGTCATACTATTCACAAAAAATAAAAACAATAAAGAAACAATAATAAAGCAACCTTAAGAACATCCACAAATGATAAAAGCATAGGAGTATACAAAGAGTATGGGACTTGGTTCAAAATAGAGATATAACACTGGGACAAAATTAGAAGGGCGTAAGTACCTCAGAGTGTGTGCATATGTGTGTGCACATGTGTGTGCATGCATTCATTTTTTTTAAAAAAAATTCTATGATAGGAAATGACATTTCAAATCTGATGACTGGAGTGGTTTTATTAAGGAATAATGCTAAGGAGACTGAAAAAGTATTTGGAATGAAGTCTGGTACTTACTTCAAGTATTGGCTAATGTAATTTCAAGTTTATAATATTACCAATAAAATTTTGAAAGCACTATAAGTAAAATAAATAACTTTAACCCAAGGATGGAAAGTGCCTCTGTAAGGATAATACCATGGGGAAAAATCATAAAGAAAAATGTACATAGATTTGATAAAATAAACCTATAAAATTGTTGCACAGTGTAAGAAATAATAAAATATTTAAAACCAACAACAGATTAAGAAAAAATATACTTCAAACACATAGGAAAGATACAGAGTTGATATATTTAAAGGGCATTAATAAATCAGAAGAGCAATTCCCCAATAATAAAACAACCAAGGACGAAATACAGACACACACAGTCAAAGTTTCATGGTATGACAGGTACAATAAAAGTATTAACAAATTGTCAATTTAACTATTAAACACAAGTATAAGAAAATTTAAAAAACAGTTTTTATTTCTTACCAAATTGGCAAGACTAAAACTAAAATACCTAGTACTGATTCAGATTTATGGTTCTTTCTTCTTAATTTTGGACTGTCACGCATGGCAGATTTTTCAAGAAAACTCCAAACTAAGAAAAAATTCCTTGATGTTTCCTTAGAACTTGACTACTTCTTAGAGCAACTCTCCACATTATTAGTTCAAAATACAAACTCACCAAGGTGAGCAGCTGAAGGTGTGAGCGCTCAGCCACAGTGTCACTTAGTGCACAGTGAGTACTGAGTCCACACTACATCTCTGCACTGGGTCTCCTGCTGTGTCCTGTGCTGGAGTGGCTTCAGGAAAAGAATCCCCAGCTCATCCAAAATGTGAAGCTGGGGCTATAGAGGCCTTCAGCTCTTGTCCCCTAATTTCTCAGTTCATGTTTTCTTTCCCCCATTAAATTGCCTTAATCATACCACAATTAACTTTGTGAGGCTAGAGTCTAAGTCTGTTTTAACCCCTAGTTGATCCCAGCATTAAGCACAATGCCTGGCACAGTATATGTTTTCCCAAAAAGTGTGATGATTTCATAAATAGTTTTGGACGCTCTTGAGTATATTTGTAAATTCCTCAATTAGCTGAAAGATCAAGTGTCTTCTAAAGCAGAGTCACAGAAGTTAAAGGTCTCATGGGTGTGATAAAGGGAAAATCATCACAATATTAGAAGCTGTGCTTGGGCCTGCCTGGATACTCTGTGGCTCACGCTTGGGTCAGGACAAAGCACAGGCATTAATAAAAACATCCAAAGCTATGGAGGCTCAAATTAGAAAACGTTGTGGCAGCACCACCTCTAAACACAGTGTAGCAGGGCAATCCAAGCATCATGTTTGTTGTTTCTAGAATGAATGTGCCCGTGAGTTCCATGACACTCAGAAGACTTGTAGTTGTAATTGTGGGTAGAAAGTAAAGTGGCAATGACATTAAGAAAAAAAAATGAAAAATTTTATCCTGGGAAAGACATTAAAAAGACTTTGTTAGAACTCTTTTCCCTATTCTAATTACTATAAAGAGAAACTAACAGCCTCAGAGTGAATGTGTCTTGACTAAGGTCACAGAGAAAGTAGATTTAACAACAACAAAAACAGAGAAAGTTTCTTAAACAGGGGTTAAACTAATGTTAGAAAATATTTCTCTTTTCTTCCTTCCTCCCTTCTATAGCAAAAACCCTTTGTAGTAACTGGGAGGGTCATGGAAGTTCGGGCCTCCTTGGGGCTGGCTGGTGAAGACAGTGGAGGTCAAGGAAGGCTTTTCATGAGCCGACAGGAACCAGATTTCCTCCTCGGGCCATGGCAGCCTGCGATGTGAGAGTGGGTAAAACACCGTCGACACTCTAATTTTGGGTAATTGAGGGAGTCCAAACTTGACCACTTTAGAGGCATCTCCTAAGTCATTTCTACCTCCTGTAATATAGGTTCTAAGGGGGAAATTATGATTTAAGGAGGAGTAGGAGGGAACACAGCTTACTCTCAAATTATTTAACTCTAGACATTCAACATGTTTAGCAATGTTTGAAATAATCTGTGGAACAAAACTACTGGGAGCGATTGTTGATCAGTCAGAAAATGCACCAGGGAAATAATTCACCCTAAGTTGGTTAATAAACTGTGGGTCGATATTAAACAGAAATGGAAATTATGAATTTATACTTGTGGCAGTTTCACCAAGGAGTCAAACTATGAATCCTTGTGAAAGTGGCCAACATTGAAAATGGAAAAAGAAAGTGCCATTTCTCTAAATTCTTTAGGCACATCAGGAATAGCAACGCTTAGTTGCAGCATAGGGCTCAGGGCTTTAATAGTGATGGCAGAAGACGACAGTGGCTTGGACAGTTCTGAGACACACCACCTCTGATAGATATTTCAGGACCCTCCAACCAGTGGTCAACATCTTTGGCGTGGACATTGGGAAGTCAGCAGCAGGAACCTTAAAGATATTGATAAAACAGTTTGGTGATTTTGGAGCATAATGCAACAGAAATCATCGCCATGGCTTTGTCGTAATAAGTAAAGGAAGGAAATGGGTACCATCCCATACTACCTAAGATGGCTGATTTCCTAAGCACATTTCAAGCACCCTTGGCATTCTTGAAATTTTGATAGTAATTGAGAATTGGCAGAATTTCCCTTACCACCACTCTGCTCCTTCCCAAAAGGTGAGAATACCAAGTCAACTGGTCGGATACTAAGATGCTGATTGGAACCTAATTCTGCGCTGGCTGTGTAAGCATGTGGCAGCCTGTCATACTCTCTTGTCAGTTTTTTCAGTTTGACCTCCCGAGTACATGCTCACAGACATTTTAGGACCAGACTAGTTTACTTTCTTTTCTTTTCACACAGGTCCTTGGTATGTTAACTGCATAATCTTGCATCCAAGCCATAATGTTTTTTAGAGTGAAAAGGAAAACCTTTTAAAATTAAGCCAGAACAGCACCCATAAACTGGGACAGTCAGTCAGATGGACACATGTGCTCATTCTGGAACTTGTTAGGAGGGAGTTCTTAGAATTTCAAGTCAGACTCTGGCTGGCAGTC
This sequence comes from Galeopterus variegatus, assembly GCF_000696425.1. Classification (NCBI taxonomy): domain Eukaryota; kingdom Metazoa; phylum Chordata; class Mammalia; order Dermoptera; family Cynocephalidae; genus Galeopterus; species Galeopterus variegatus. Next base: position 41,918 of record NW_007733257.1, read on the forward strand.
AGGAAGGGACAGATGGTGCCTGTCTGTGTATTGGACCTAAGACGTACACTTCAGCACAGCTTTGCAGAAAAGTCTATCCAGGGACATCAAGTATTAATATCAGAGTATCAGTTAATAATGATATTTACTTTTCATCTCACATTGCTCATTGTCACAGAAGGAGAGATATTTAGGAAAGCAGGAATGAAGAATCTCTGGGTTTCCTGGCCTTAACATCATCTCATAGAATCCTAATCCACAACTGTTCTAGTGCCCATCTTTGTAGTTAATTTTGTGTGTCAACTTGACTGAGCCACAGGATGCCCAGATATCTGGCTAAATATTATTTTTGAATGTCTCGGTGAGAATGTTTCTGAAGGAGATTAGCACGTGAACTGATAGACCAAGTAAAGCAGTTTGTCCTCCACAGTGTGGGCGGGCGTCATCCAGTGTGTCGAGGGCATGCATGAGGCAAAAATGTGGAGGAAGATGGAGCTGGCTTTGCCTGTTTGATCTGGGACATCGATCTTCACCTGCCCTCAGTACTCCTGATTCTAAGGCCTGCAGAGCTGGACTTCCCTTAATGTGAACATTAAATGAAATGTTATAGGAAAACTGAAGAAAATGCAACCATCCCAGCTGAGAAATGCTGCCAAAGATTTTGCATCCTTAATCATCACAAGCATGCTATCAAGCAAAACTGCTGTCACAAATTACCACAAACTTAGTGGCTTCAAACTACACACATTTGTCATCATACAGTTCTGGAGGTCAGAAGTCTGAAACGGGTATCACTGTACTAAAGTGGAAGTATTGGAGGGGCGGCGCTCCTTTTGAAGACTCTAGCAGAGAGTGTGTTTCCTTGCCTTTTCCAGTTCACAGAGGCCACACACGTTCCTTGACTTGGTTACATAAAAAGCCAGCAATGCCAACTACATCTTTCTCAGGTTATCTTTCTGGTTCTTCCTCTTCTAGTTCCCTCTTCCACTTTTTAGAACCCATGTGATCAGGCCCACCCAGGTAATTTAAGATAATATTTTTATTTTAAGGTCATGTGAATAGGAATTTAAATTCCCTTTTTCCATGAAATTTAATGTATTCACAAGTTTGGAGCATTAGGATGTTGACATCTTTGGGAGACCGTGATTCTCCCTCCCACAGGGTCAAGCAATGAAATTACCAGAATGGAGAAAGGAAGTCCAAGTCCTTGATTAGAGAATTAAGAAAATGACAACCACACCTACTATCCCAACTACAAGCTTCCTTCCAGCTGCAGGGAGAGCTGTGGATGAAATTGAGTATGTCAGGGAAAGTCCTAACTGTGAACTAAATTCTGAGTATTATTACATAGTCCTAGATTTTACCAAGGAATTTGTTTTTGTTGTTGTTTGTTTGTTTCATTTTTGGTTACTGAATGACTAAAATAGTCATAGGGCTGCCCAATATTACATCCAGAGGCAGTGGAAAAAATAAATAAATGTAAAGGTAAAATAGGAGATGAAACAAATAAAGCTGCTCTACAATCATATCCCACCACACTTGTGCTTATGTCACTTAATAGTTACATGTATACCCCACATAGCCTCATACAGACAAAGTAAACTAAGACCCTTATTTGTTTTTTTTTAGTTCATTTTAAAATTTATTTCTTTTTTTTTCTTTTTTTTATTATTATTTTTATTTTGTCAATATACAATGTAGTTGATTATTATGTCCCATCACCGCAACCTCCCTCCCTCCTCCCTCTCCCCACTCCCACCCAAGTGTGTCCCCTCCATTTACTTGTTGTAAGAACTTCAAAAAAAATTGTGGTTGTTATATCTTCCTCTCCCCCCCGCCCGGTTTTTTTGTTTTTTTTTTTTGTTGTGGATGGACCTTGAAAGAATAATATTAAGTGAAACGAGTCAGGCAGAGAAAAAGAAATACCACATGTTTTCACTTATTGGAGGGAGCTAAAGGTGAATGAATCAATTCACACACACACATACACACACACACACACACACTCTCACACACACAAAAAAAAACAAATAAGACCCTTATTTGAATCAGTAAAGACATATATCTGTATCAGAGTTTGCAAATCAACAGAATGTAGTTGTATAGATATGTTTTGCCAGGGACATAGAGTGTTTATTTACCTATTTATTTATTTTAAAATTCAGTTGCCAACATTTAAAAATTGGAGATTTCATAAAAAAACAATTCATTGTTCTGACCTCTCTTTACAACTGGAGATCTGAAAGAGTGGGTCCCATTCTCCACTTGGCAGCCATTTCTGGAGGTGGATGGTGGCTGTCCTTGGTGCCTCCAGGTGCTGTCTTACCTGGAGGTCTTTGCTTGTGTACGACACCTGTTTGGCCTTTGCAGGTAATTGAGATTGTAATATATGCAGACCAATGTAATGTTTTGTATAACTTGATCAAATGAATATATATTTGGTGGATTGACTTAGAAAGTCAGGGACCTGATGTGTTAGAAGACTTGATTTCGATACTGTCTCTTGCTCCTTATAATTTTGTAACATTAGTCAAATTGGTTGATCCCTTTAGAGCTGAATTATGCATCCAACATTTTGGAAAAAATAATGCCTAGCCCAGAGGATTGCAGTGGACATTAAGAGACTTGTATCATACAAATTTTCTAAGGTGAATGAATCAATTCACACACACACACACACACACACTCTCACACACACACAAAAAAAACAAATAAGACCCTC
>NW_007733257.1:45618-54035 GCF_000696425.1 Galeopterus variegatus
CCACTGGACTCAATTTGAACTATTTTGTTGGTCGATAATTAGCACCTGAGCTCTCCATGGGATCAGCGGAGACTTTTGTTGCAACCGTGTGGCAAATTCTCTGCACTCAGTCCTGACTTTGTCACTTCCTAATGAGTGTTGTTGCTGAGGTTCTCCCCCGAGTAAATTTCTGACATGAAAATTATTGTCTCAACTTCTATTTTCTTTGGAACCTAATCCTAGACAGGCAGGTTAAAATTATACATTATTTTTTCCCGTTTATTACAGTTAAAAATCTTAAGAGCATTGCATTTTCCATGTTTAGTCATCTTTTAGCCAACAGATTCAGCTGTTTGTTGAATAAATGTGCTCCCTTCCGCGATAATGTATGACATGTACCTGGAATTTACACTACCTACAACCCTTCCAACTATTCTACATGAGAGAAATAATGGTGGTATACTCATAGAAAAAGAGGTGTTTTGCCTAGTGAGATACTGACATGAAAAATCAAGGAAGACGAGGGATCATTAAGTGAAAGAGTCATTTGTATTTACTGTTGGACTAAGCTTAGGGTTTAGCTTTAGAGTATTGTACTGTGGTCATATTTGTTGTTACTATTCATAATAAAGTTCCATAACATTTAGAGTTGATAAAGTATGTTCACATATATGACCTTATTTGATTCTCAATAATCCAGTAAAATTCACTTTATTATCCTCATTTGAGAGATGATGGAAAATCAAAGCTGAGAACATAAAGGGATTTTGGAAATACATAATTCACTTTAAATATTACAAAATAATACTGGGAAAGTGAATAATGCCAGGGAAGTGAAGAGACACAAGTGGTAGAATCTGCACTAGAATGCCAGCATGTCGTCTGAGTCTCCGCTCATATTTTACCCTCTGCACCTGTCTCTCTGCTAGTATTGAATTCATCAAGGGGTCAAATTTATAATACATAATAAAATAAATAAAAATAAAAATTTATCACTTGCAATGTACTTGCCACTTGCTAATCATTGTGCATGTCATATATCATCTTTGTAATACTCAATTACATTTTATAATGTAAGTATTACAGTTATCATTTTAAAAATAAGGAAAATTAAGACTCCAAAATTACATAGTTAGTGGCAGACTCAGAACCTGGATTCTGACCTTTCTGATTCTAAAAGTAATGGTCTGGTTCAGTTTCCAGTTTTTGTGCTGTATCTCTCTTAAAGAATGCTATTTGTCAACTGCCTACCAGCATGCGGTCAGGGCATTTTTCTGAACAGTCTTCAGCAGGAGTGATTTCTTACATGCCTATTCAATCTCTATTATATGAAAATCTGATCCCCACTGTGGCAGTGTAGGGTGCTGTTTGAGTCATGAGGCTGGATCCCTCATGAATGGATTAATGCTCTTCCTGGGGGAGGATGGCCTGAGTGAGATCTTGCTCTGTTAGTTCCCAAGAGAGCTGGTTGTCTAAAAGACCCTGGCACCTCTCCTTTCTTTCTCTTGCTTCCTTTTGCCATGTGACCTGCTTGTGTCAGTGGGTTGCCCTGCCATTTTCCACCATGAGTAGAAGCATCCTGAAGCCCGTGCCAAATGCAGCTGTCCCAGAATCATAAGCAAATAAAACTCTTTTCTTTTTATAAATTATCTGGTCTCAGGGATTCTGTTAAACAACACAAAAATGGACTGATATAGTATTATAGTTGATGTTATGGTGAACCTTGAAAAACCTCCTTCCCCTTTTCAAGACAGAGACTCAAATTCCCCCAGCTGCCAAGGCTATGTTCTGCTGATGTCTCAGAGCTGAGTCTTTTCCCTGGTATTGGCCTTCTGCTGAAGGGAGTGGCTTTGCTCAAGGTTAAACTCCTTGCACAGGAGCAAGCTTCACCCAATGTCTAGCTGATGTGAGGGTACAATTGTTCAGCCTCCATGCATTGCTTAGGGATATCAAGATGGCCTACTCCAACCCCAGAGCTCCCTATGTGATCAGCTGAGCCCCTTCTGGCACCCACATCCCATTTCAACTTTTCTACACAATCCTTCTTCTCTCACTACTTAGAGGTGTTACTCCCAAGAGTGCTCCCTAATAACTTTCTTGCCCATAAATTTCCAACTCAGAGTCAGTTCTCCGGAGAACTTTATCCATGAGATTTGGGACCATAGGCTGACCAAAGACACAGAATCTAAAATGGTGTTTTGGAGCTGTTATTACTTGCTGACTGGTTGATTAAAAGACCCTCACCACTAGTGGTGTGTGGATTGTTAATAGTCCCTTGCATGCTGTGGTGCTGCAATTTATTAAAACTTATTGTTAGACTAATTATTATCAAGAGTACAAAAAATAGCAAGTGCTGATGAGAATGTGGATAAAGAGGAACTTGTACACTGTTACTTGGAATGTAAATTAGTAGAGCTATTAAGGAAAATAGCATAATGGTGTCTCAAAAAATTAAAAATAGATCTAGCATATGACCCAGAAATCCCACTACTGGGTATTTATCCAAAGGAAGTGAAATCAGTATGTCAAAGAGATACCTGCACTCCCATGTTTATTGCAGCATTATTCACAATAGCCAAGATATGGGATTAACCTAAATGCCCATCAACAATGAATGGATAATGACAATGTGGTATATATACAAAATGAAATACGATTTGGCCATAAAAAAGACACAATCCTGTTACTTGGGATAGAGTGGATGAATCTGGAGGATGTCATGTTAAGAGAAATAATTCAGGCACTGAAAGATAAATACTGCATGATCTCACTCATATGAAAAAAAAAATTATCTCATAGAATTTGAGAGTAGAATAGTGATTACCAGAGACTGGGGAAAATTGGGGTCAGGGGATTTGAGAAAGGTGGGTCAATGGTTACAGCATTACAATTAGATAAGAGTGATAGGTCCTGTCACTACATTTCACAGTAAGATGACTATAGTTAACAATAATGCACTGCATATTTCCAATAGCTCACAACAAATAAATAATAAAATTTTAAGGTGATGGATATGCTAATTGCCATAGTGTGATCATTACACAATTTATACATGTATGAAACATCACATTATACCCCATAAATATGTACAATTATTATGTGTCAACAAAAATAAATAAACAAATAAGTGACAACAAGAACTTAATGATTGTGAAGTGTGCTGGGAACCAGTAAGAGAGAATACACTTCCATCTGCAACCTCTTAGGTATTTGAGTTCAGTGGAAGTTGTAAGCTTAAGGACAATAACCTTGAACGGCTCTTGCTAAGTGCTATGGATGTGTTGGAACAAGTCAATGAAAGTCAATAATTTAAGGAAAAATATGGAAGACAGAGGGCCTCACTGGTAACTTATAAAGAGACTCATAACTCTTACAACTAAAATACAAATAAATGTAAGGATCAGTCTAAGGAATTTGTTATCAGGGTGGTGGAGTTCCAAGAAGGCTGAATTCTCAGTCCTCCATAAAGCTGCTGTGCCAAGGTTAGGGCTCCAATTGAGAAGAAATAAGAATAGGACCAAGACAAGAGAGAGAGATGTATGGATCACAGCACTCAAAAACTTTTCAACGTTCCCTTGACCACTCTTCAAGCGTGCAGGATAGTGAGGCCCATTTGCTTAGAGGCAATGAAGAAACAGCCAACTTCCAAGACACCTTGTGTGCCCCTTCAAGATCTGACGTTCCCTTGACCACTCTTCAAGCGTGCAGGATAGTGAGGCCCATTTGCTTAGAGGCAATGCAGAAACAGCCAACTTCCAAGACACCTTGTGTGCCCCTTCAAGATCTTCTTCCATTTCTCCTCCTAGTGCCTGACTAATGACTAGGGTCTAACTCACTATATAATGTGACTACAAAAGTGTTGAGTATGATAAAAGAGAAAAGAGACCATCTACCGAAGGGGCTTCCAATTCAAGCGACACAGACCTGTGGCAACTGGCAGAGTGTGCTTCAGACTGGATTCTGTATATGCAGAATCGAGTGGGGGCAGAACATAAAGTTTGATGTGAGTGCTTATGGACATGAGTGCACTGCCAGAACATAAAGATTTGAATACCTGGCAAAGTTCCTGGAGGCATGGGCCGGCCCGGTGGCACACTGGAGAGTGCGCTGCTTGGGAGTGTGGCGGTGCTCCCGCCGAGGGTTCGGATCCCATGTGGAGACCGGTTCCTGCTCACTGGCTGAGCGCAGTACGGGCACAACACCGAGGGTTGCGATCCCGTTACCGGTCAGTAAAAAAGACAAAAAGGAAAAAAAAAAAGTTCCTGGAGGCAGTGCTAACACATGACTAGAACATCATGGAAGCTTGCAGAAAGTGATGGCCCACACTAAGTGAAGTGCAAACTTCAGAACTGCTATCTCAGAGAAAAAGGAGGGAACAAGACCCAGTCATGCAGGCATGCTAGAGTGGGTAGTACATAAAAGGGCAGAATACCCACCAGCTAACTATATTCTACATGACAGCCCAGAGGACACTGTTTACCAACACCATAGGAATGTGCTGGAGAGGTGGCACCAGCAGCACTGAGAAGCTCACAGGTGTTCCTTGTCTTGGTAGAAGACACTGTTACAGACTTGGCTCTCTAGTAACAGTGGAGATGAGAATCCAAATAATAGTGGCCAAGTGGTGGCACTTAACCATTCAGAAGTCGGGGGATACAGTTATCACAATGATTTGCAAGGTTGGTGTGGCAGCCAGGATGACATGACCCATGAGAGCTATTGAGATAATTAATAGAACAGGGTGATTCCAGAGGCCAGTGAGATGGATGTCCAGAGAGGGTGCTGTTCAATCTACCTCATTTAAAGATATCAAGCATAGGTTAATAGCACACTGAAAAACCTAAGAATCCTTCACCCAGTTTCCAGATTTGAGCTAGTTTTCAAAACCAGAACTCAGTAGCTGAAAGGAAAATCAGGACCCACTAGGAAGAACCCTGAAACACCACAGCAATATATGTGGTAGTGCTTTCTCCAATTATTTACCAGAGAGATTTACAGGCATTTACTTTGATAACTGTGCACTTGGGAAAAAGTGTCTTTTGAAGACTGTTGGAGACAGGGTTCTAGTTGCCCCTGATCCCTGGAAACCTGAATTGTTATCATGGACGTGATTAGAGTGGAGGTGTATAAGGGCTAGGTAATAAATAGAATGCAGTCATATGGCTCACAGGGAATGCACTAGCTCCATTAACTTACAAAGTGATTATTTTTTTGTTCCCAGATATATAGCTGAAATAGAAATGCTTGGTAGTTGGCAGAAAACTAACATTATTTTCTTGTCCTCTAGTATAAATAGCTATTGTTCTGAGAAACGGCAAGTGAAAGTTTCTGACACTGTCCTGCCTTCTTAAGATAGTAAATAAAAATAGCACTGTATCATAGCAGGGATGGTAGAGATTAGTGTTGTTTTTAAAAACCTGAAGTATGTAGGTGTTGCATTCTCCATCATAGTCCCATCTAATTAAAAAACCAGAAGTTTCCTGCAGGATAACTGAGACTATTGCAAACACACACAAGTAGTAGATTCAATTGCAGCATCTGTGCCTGATACGGTATTTTGGCTAGAGCATTTCAAACTCAGGTACATGGTATGCAGCCATTGATCTTGAAATTAAGTTTTCACATCCCTATAATAAAGGAGAACTATAAGCAGTACACATTTATATGGAGCCAGCAACAATATATGTTTATAGTCTTGCTCTAGGGCAACGTTAACTGCTGCAACATTGTATAATGTTGAATATACTAATTATCCTGATTTAAGCATCACATATTTCACACAGGTAATGGTATTCAACTCTGTACCCTACTGATGTGTACAATCAGCTGTTATAATTAAATTTTTTTTTACAAAGATACCTGGAACATCTGAATATTTTGCAAAACCATATCTATCCACTATACTAAAGGCATCATGTTAATTGTACCAAATGAGAAAGAAAAGGTTGTTGGAGGTCTCTGTGGGACTTTCATACTCCTAAGGGTAGGAGAAAAGTGCTACAAAGACTCTCAGACCTGTTGCACCTGTGATTTTATCACTCCAGTTATGCCCAGTTCAATGCAGAGGTCAAATTATTGCATGTCATTCCTTTCACCATTAAAAAAGAAACACAATACATGGTAGGCTACATTGGGTTCCAAGATAGCAGGAAATTCTGAGAATACTGCTTAGATCCATTTTCTTAGTGACACAGAAGACTACAAACTTTGAGAGGAACCAAGAGTGGTTAAATACTTTGCAGCAGATCACGGCTGTAATGCAGGCAGCCCTGCCATATGGCCATGCAGACACTGTGGTGTCTACTGGTTGGGAAATATGCCATGTAAAATACAAGGTAGAACTCTGTGGTCCTAGAAAAAAAACATATCATCTGCAGCAGAAAATTATACACCAGAGTAATTCTGATTCAGTTTCTCCTGTGAAGTTGTAGTCGACCTGCTAGTCAGTGCTGTCGTCATCTCAAAATTTGACTGGGGGTTGAGAATTTATCTCAAAGCTGACTTACATGGTTGCTGGTAAGACCCAGTTTTTCTATGGCTCTTAAAATTAGGCTTTCAACAGGGTTTTGCTTTGTTTTGGTTTGGTTTGTTTTTTTGTTTGTTTGTTTGCCACATGGGCCTCTCCAGAGGACTGAGTGTCACCAACACATGGCAACTTGATTCTTTCAGAGTAAGTGGTTCAGGAGAAAGAGCATGCACCCAAGACAGAAGCCAGTGTCTTTTTATAATCTAAAGTCAAAAATGACATCGCATCAATTCAGCCACATTCTATTCATTTATTCGTTAACATATGTCAATAAATCCAGCCTACATTCAAGAGGACAGGATTATACAAGGACATGAATACCAAGAGGAAGGAATTGTTGAAGCCCATCTTCCAGGCTACCAACTACAAGACTGTGTCCCAGTAGGTAGAACACATGGAAAGATAAACCAAACACTAGAAACAGAAGTGGTCTTATTTCCCATCACTGCATGACCCACTTAGGGGGACTTGTGCTTTCCTCTCCCTGCAACACTAGAATTGTGGGTCTAAATGTCTGGGTTCCTATGGGGGAATTGCTTCCATTGGGAGACTTTGAAAGAATAGCACTAAACCTTAATCTACAGCTGTTGTCTGGGCACTGTGGGATTCTCTCTGTGCCAAGAGAGCTGCAGCCAAGTGAAAAAGTTATCATCCTGGCAAAGTTAATTGACTCTGATTATCAGGAGGAGGCAGGGCTATTTTTACACAATAGAGAGGGAGATATATTCACCACTGAGGAGACCCACCGATGTATCCCTTGATGCTTCTTTTGGCAAGTTTTGATGATAAGCAAGTCCTAAAGCTACAGGCTAAAGACATGGTGATCAGTGGCTCAGAACCCTCAGGTAAAGGGTGTATGTTACCACTCCAGGTACAGCACCTAGAATGGCAGAGCTGCTATTTGAGGGCAAGCGATGTCTAGAACGAGTAAAAGACAAAGGAGAGTATGAGGCCATTTGGGCCGTAGTTTATCCCACTAGCTTTCTTTTTTGAATTTTCCTTGGGAAAAGAGACCAACAGAATCCTGAAGGCCATGTTTCCTGTTGGGGTGACCTTATTTTATAAAGAAAGTGAATACAAGTTTTATAAATCAAGAGGAGGATGGTAGCCGTTGCTTTGTTGTGCTATGAGGAATGCCCACACCCACTACAGGAGCAAGGCACCCCCATTCCCCAAGCTACTGGAAAAGTTTTCTGCTGATGAATCATGTAATTTCCTTCCCTGGCAGTGTCTAATGACCAGAGTGAAACACCTTACACAGATTTTACAGCCCCTTCTTTGAGCGTAAAGCATCCAGTGGCTTGTTGATGTGGGATACAAAGGTCTGGACCACTGGACTCAATTTGAACTATTTTGTTGGTCGATAATTAGCACCTGAGCTCTCCATGGGATCAGCGGAGACTTTTGTTGCAACCGTGTGGCAAATTCTCTGCACTCAGTCCTGACTTCCTCACTTCCTAATGAGTGTTGTTGCTGAGGTTCTCCCCCGAGTAAATTTCTGACATGAAGATTATTGTCTCAACTTCTATTTTCTTTGGAACCTAATCCTAGACAGGCAGGTTAAAATTCTGGGATCAGCGGAGACTTTTGTTGCAACCGTGTGGCAAATTCTCTGCACTCAGTCCTGACTTTGTCACTTCCTAATGAGTGTTGTTGCTGAGGTTCTCCCCCGAGTAAATTTCTGACATGAAAATTATTGTCTCAACTTCTATTTTCTTTGGAACCTAATCCTAGACAGGCAGGTTAAAATTATACATTATTTTTTCCCGTTTATTACAGTTAAAAATCTTAAGAGCATTGCATTTTCCATGTTTAGTCATCTTTTAGCCAACAGATTCAGCTGTTTGTTGAATAAATGTGCTCCCTTCTGGAAAAAAATAAAAGAGAATCTCAGGTGTGTTGTATGAAATCC
>NW_007733257.1:55130-57265 GCF_000696425.1 Galeopterus variegatus
CGACACTGAGGGTTGCGATCCGTTGCCGGTCACAAAAAAAGACAAAAAGGGAAAAAAAAAATTTTAAACTCTAGGGTCAAGACCTATGTAAAAATCCTTAGGAGAGCACAGTTGAAATCTGTATTTCAATAATCCCTGGTGATTCTTATCATCAAGCATGTTGGCAGAAACTGTTTAAAACAAGACAAGCTTAACTGCTGCCAAAAAGATACTGAGAAGGAAGGAGAACATGACATCAGGGCAGTAGTGGAGAACAAAGAAAGAAAGTTTCTATGGAGAAGTTTGCACACAAATTCACGTGGAGTAAAGGAACAGAGGTCACCCCATGAGAAATCAGGACAGTATAGAGAAAGACATCGGGACTCCTGTGCTGTGTGAGATCGGATGAGCTGCTTCCTCTCTCTGGGTCTAGCTTCAGTATCTCAAGGCTATGTCTGCAGTCAGGATCACCTAAATTTCCTTTTGTGTCCAAGTTTTTGTGATTCTCTCTCCGAATCTCATTTTTTCCTAGGAGTTTAGAGGTCAGTGCTGATTAAAGGGCCCAGCTAGTTTTCCAGTGGTTACTATTTCATATCCTGATGTGCTCTCTCTGTTTTTTTCTAATGGATATACCTACATGATCCAGGTTTTACAATATTAATAATAGGTAACACTTACTTAAATTGCACTTGCTGTGTGCCAGGCTCTTTCTTTTTTCAAGAGCAGAATATTTATTTATTTATTCATTCATTCATTCATTCTATTTTGTTTTGTTTTGTTTTTTAAAGAATATTCATGAAATACAAAGCTAATTGTCACCCCTCCTGCCCATAAAGTGAGGGTCAGATTCATACTGGGGGCATACACATTACCAGAAATTACTTTTGTACCCTTTGTCCCTACCCAATTATTCCCCTCACTCCCCCTCTCCCCCCCACTCCACTTTGTAGCTCTAGGAATGTTCCTTCCCTCTGTTGGGTCATGGGACTACTGTGGTCTTTCTTTCCTTCCTTCTTTCTCTCTTAGCTCCCACATATGAGNTACATTATTTTTTCCCGTTTATTACAGTTAAAAATCTTAAGAGCATTGCATTTTCCATGTTTAGTCATCTTTTAGCCAACAGATTCAGCTGTTTGTTGAATAAATGTGCTCCCTTTTGGAAAAAAATAAAAGAGAATCTCAGGTGTGTTGTATGAAATCCTTCCTTTGTGGAGCTCTCAATAGCACTGATCCTTCCAGTCTTTGGATCGTGGCCCCTTTGCTAATCTCCTGGAAGCTAACGAAAGCACAGCCTTTAAAAACAAAAGCATGTTAAGAGCAAACTATGATATATGTTTGAAATGGGTTTGTTGAACCACTTAAGCTTACCCTCAGTCCACCTAGAAGCCTTTTGATTCCCAGTTAATGATGATTCCAAAGGGGAAACAAATGAAATAATGGTTTAAAGACAAGGGGTAGGGGTGGTAGAGAAGACAGAAAGGAATAGAATAGACATGAGCAGGTGCTTGCTGCTTGTCAGGGGCTCAGTGCAGCCCCTCTCCACATTACTGCCGTGTTTATTTTAAAGTAGCATTTCCAACTGTGCCTGGGGAAGATACTTATTTTAAAATTTAAAACCCTAGGGGCCGGCCCGGTGGCGCACTGCTACAGTGCGCCGCTTGGGAAGCACGGCAGCGCTCCCGCCGAGGGTTCGGATCCCACATACAGACCGGTTCCCGCTCACTGGCTGAGTGAGGTGCGGGAGCAACACCGAGGGTTGCGATCCCGTAGCCGGTCCCGGTCCGGTACAGGCGCGACACTGAGGGTTGCAATCCGCTGCCCGTCACAAAAAAAGACAAAAAGGAAAAAAAAAAATTTAAAACCCTAGGGTCAAGACCTATGTAAAAATCCTTAGGAGAGCACAGTTAAAATCTGTATTTCAATAATCCCTGGTGATTCTTATCATCAAGCATGCTGGCAGAAACTGTTTAAAACACGACAAGCTTAACTGCTGCCAAAAAGATACTGAGAAGGAAGGAGAACATGTCATCAGGGCAGTAGTGGAGAACAAAGAAAGAAAGTTTCTATGGAGAAGTTTGCACACAAATTCACGTGTAGTAAAGGAACAGAGGTCACCCCATGAGAAATCAGGACAGTATAGAGAAAGACATCGGGAC
>NW_007733257.1:58344-59679 GCF_000696425.1 Galeopterus variegatus
GAGTGCAGGTATCCCTTCGACATGATGATTTCCATTCCTCTGGGTATATACCCAGAAGAGAAGTTGCTAGATCATATGGAAGATGTATCTGTAGTTGTTTGAGAGACCTCCACACTGTTTTCCATAGTGGTTTTACTAATTTACAGTCCCACCAACAGTGCAGGAGTGTTCCCTTCTCTCCAAATCCTTGCCAGTATTTGTTATTCACTGTCTTTTTGATTATAGCCAGTCTAACTGAGGTGAGGTGGTATCTCAATGTGGTTTTAATTTGCATTTCCCCAATGACTAGTATGCCAGGTTCTGTGCTAAGAGGTTTACATTTTATAACTCACACAATTTATTTTATTCAAACATAATTGATTGCACATATTCATAGGATGCAGAGTTGAATATCAATACCTATGTACAATGTGTGATGTTCAAATCAGGGTAATTAGAATATTCATTACTGTAGAACATAATCATTCTTTGAGTCCATTAACCAATTTCTTGCTAACCTCCCCCTCCTCCCTTTTACCCATCTCTCATAACCACAGTTCTGATCTCTCCTTCTGAAAGTTTAAGGTATTATTGTGATTGTTTATCTCTCTTTTTCTTTGTTTCTTCCTTTCTTTCCTTTCTGTTCTTTTCTTTCTTTCTTATTTACTTTTTATTTTTTAGCTCCTATTTATGAGTGAGGACATGCAGTATTTTTCTTTCTGTGACTGGTTTATTTCACTTAACATAATTTTCTCTAAGTTCATCCATGTTGCTGCAAATGGAAGACGTTCATTCTTTTTCATGGCTCAGTAGTATTCTATAGCATAGATATACCATATTTTCTTTATCCAGTCATCCATTGTTGTGCCTAAAGGTTGGATCCATATCTTGGCTGTTGTAAATGGAGCTGCTATAAACATGGGAGTGCAGGTATCCCTTTGACATAATGATTTCCATTCCTTTCATTATAGAACAACTAGTGGGATTGCTAAATCATATAGGAGTACTCTCTGTAGTAGTTTGAGTAATGTCCATATTGTTTACAATAAAGACTGCACTAGTATACAGTCCCACTGACAGTGCAGAAAGGTTCCCTTTTTCCACATCCTTGACAGCATTTGTTATTCTGTCTTTTTCCTAATAGCCAGTCTAACTGGGTTGAGATGATATCTCAAAATGGTTTTGATCTGCATTTCCCTGAGGCTGAGTGATGTTGACCAATTTTTCATGCACCTATTGGCCATTTGCATGTCATTTTTGCTTTCTTATTTTTTGAGAAATGTCTATACAGTTCCTTTGTCCATTTTTTAATCTGTTCCTGGAACCTCTTGTTTATTTATTTATTTATTTATTTTT
>NW_007733257.1:60127-73853 GCF_000696425.1 Galeopterus variegatus
TTTGTCCATTTTTTAATCTGTTCCTGGAACCTCTTGTTTATTTATTTATTTATTTATTTTTAATTTTATTTTATTTTGGAAATATACAATGTGGTTGATTATTGTGGCCCATTACCGAAACCTCTCTCACCCCTCCCTCTCCCCCCTCCCACCCATTAACCTCATATCTGTTCGCTTGTCGTATCAACTTCAAGGAATTGTAATTGATGTGTCTTCTTTCCTCCCCACCCCCAGGTTGTTTGTGTATTTATTTATTTATTTTTAGCTCCCACAAATAAATAAGAACATGTGATATTTCTCTTTTTGTGCCTGACTTGTTTCACTTAATATAATTCTCTCTGGGTCCATCCATGTCATTGCAAATGGCACTATTTCATTCGTTTTTATAGCTGAGTAGTATTCCATTGTGTAGATAGACCACATTTTCTGTATCCACTCATCAGATGGTGGACATTTGGGCTGGTTCTGACTCTTAGCTATTGTAAAGAGAGCTGCGATGAACATTGGGGAACAGGTATACCTTCGACTGATGATTTCCATTCCTCTGGGTATGTTTCCAGCAGTGGGATAGCTGGGTCATATGGTAGATCTATCTGCAATTGTTTGAGGAACCTCCATACCATTTTCCATAGAGGCTGCAAAGTTACACCACCAACAATGTATGAGAGTTCCTTTTTCTCCACGACCTTGCCAGCATTTATCATTCACAGTCTTTTGGATTTTAGCCATCCTAACTGGGGTGAGATGGTATCTCAGTGTGGTTTTGAGTTGCATTCCCTGAATGCTGAGTGATGTTGAGCATTTTTTCATGTGTCTGTTGGCCATTCATATATCTTCCTTTGAAAAAAAGCCTATTTAGCTCTTTTGCCCATTTTTTAATTGGGTTGTTTGTTTTTTTCTTGTAAAGTTATTTCAGTTCCTTGTATATTCTGGATATTATTCCTTTCTCAGTTGTATATTTTGCAAATATTTTCTCCCACTCTGTTGGTTGTCCTGTAACTCTGTTAAATGTATCTTTTGCTGTGCAAAAGCTTTTTAGTTTGACATAATCCCATTTGTTTATTTTTCCTTTGGTTGTCCGTGCTTTTGGGGTCGTATTCATGAAGTCTGTGCCCAGTCCTACTTCTTGAAGTGTTTCCCCTATGTTTTCTTTAAGAATTTTTATTGTTTCAGGGTGTATATTTAATTCTTCAATCTATTTTGAGTTGATTTTAGTATATGGTGAGAGGTATGGGTCTAGTTTCATTCTCTTGCATATGGATATCCAGTTATCTCAGCACCATTTTCTGAAGAGGCAGTCTCTTCCCCAGTGTATAGGCTTGGTGCCTTTGTCAAAGATCAGATGGCTATAGGTGTGTGGGTTGATTTCTGGATTCACTATTCTATTCCACTGATTGGTGTGTCTGTTTTCATGCCAGTACCATACTGTCTTGTTTATTATACCTTTGTAGTATAGTTTAAAGTCAGGTAGTATTATGCCTCCAGCTTTATTTATTTATTTTTGCCCAAAATTGCTTTTGCTATGTGTGGTCTTTTGTTATTACATATAGATGTCTTTCCATTTCTGAATATGGATAGTTCTTTCCATTTCTGAAAAAAATGTCATTGGAATTTTGATGGGGATTGCATTGAATTTGTATATCACTTTGGGTAGTATGGACATTTTCACAATGCTGATTCTTCCAATCCAAGAACATAGGATATCTTTCCCTCTTCTTGCATCCTCTTTAATTTCTCTCAGCAGTGATTTGTAGTTCTCATTACAGAGATTTTTCACATCCTTGGTTAACTCATTTCCTAAGTATTTTATTTTTTGGTGGTTACTGTAAATGGGCAAGCTTTCTTGATTTCTCTTTCTGCATGTTCACTATTGGAGAATAGAAGTGCTATTGAAGTTTGTGTGTTGATTTTGTATCCTGCAACTTTGCTGAAATCATTTATCAACTCTAGTAGTTTTTTTTTTTTTTTTTTTTTTTTTTGTAGAGGCTTTAGGCTGTTCAATATATAGGATCATGTCATCTGCAAACAGGGACAGCTTAAATTCATCTTTTCCAATCTGGATGCCCTTTATTTCCTTCTCTTCTCTGATTGCTCTCGCTAGTACTTCCAACACTATGTTGAATAGGAGTGGTGAGAGTGGCCATCCTTGTCTAGTTCCTCTTCTTAAAGGAAAAGCTTTCAGATTTTCCCCATTCAAGATGATATTGGCCATGGGTTTATCATACATGGCCTTAATTATGTTGAGATACTCTCCATCTATACCTAACTTATAGAGAGTCTTTAACTAGGATGTTGTTTAATTTCCATGTTTTGTACAGTTTCCAGAATTTTGTTTGTTATTGATTTCTAATTTTAATCCATTGTGGTCAGAAAAAATACATAGGATAATTCCAATTTTTTGTATTTGTTGAGACTTGATTTGTGACCTAACACGAGATCTATCCTGGAGAATGATCCATGTGTTAATGAGAAGAGTGAATATTCTGAGGTTGTTGGATGGAATGTTCTGTAGATATCTGCCAAGTCCAATTGGTCTAGAGTGTTGTTTAGCTTTTATGTTTTTCTGCTGATTCTTTTCCTAGAAGATCTGTGCAATATTGATACAGGGGTGTTCAGGTCCCCTGCTATTATGGTATTAGTGTCTATTTCCTTCTTTAGGTCTAATAGAGGTTGCTTTATAAATCTGGCACTCCAGCATTAGGTGCATATATATTTATGATAGTTATGTCTTCTTAATGGATCGATCCTTTTATCATTATGTAGTGGCCCTCATTATCTCTTTTTATGTTTTTTAGTTTAAAGTCTATTTTATCGGATATAAGAATAGCTACTCCAGCTCATTTTTCATTTCTGTTTGCATGGTAAATCTTTTTCCATCCTTTCACTCTTAGTCTATGTGAGTCTTTATAGGTGAGGTGGGTCTCTTAAAGGCAGCATATAGTTGGGTCCTCCTTTTTAATCCAGTCTGTCACTCTGTGTCTTTTGATTGGGGAATTTAAGCTTTTACATTAAGAGTTGTTATTGAAAAGTGTTGATTTGCTCCTAGCATTTTATTGATTTTTGTTTGGATGTCTTAAGTATCTTTTGTTCCTTTTTTCCTGATTTACTGTGTCTTCTGTATTTGTTGGTTTCTTGGTTTGTAGACAAACTTTTTTTTTCTCTTCATTGTAGGCATTTTTATTTTACTAATGGGTTTTGATTTTTCTAAAGGTTTTATGGCAGTGGTAGTCATTTTTCAGGTACCAAACCCACTTCTCCCTTGAGAATTTCTTGTAAGGGTGGTCATGTGCTAGTGAAATCCTGCATTTTTTGTTTGTCTGAGAAATATACTATTTGCCCTTCATTTTGGAAGGGTACCCTTGCTGGGTCAAGTACTCTTTGCTGGCAATCTCTGTCTTTTAGTATTTTGAATATATCATCCCATTCCTTTCTCGCTTTTAGGTTTTGTGATGAAAAGTCTGATGTTAATCTGATTGGGACACCCTTATAGGTGATTTGATATTCTCTCTTGCAGCTTTTAAGATTCTCTCTTTATCTTTGAATTTTGCCAGTTTGACTATAATATGTCTTGGAAAAGACCTTTTTGGGTTGAATACATTTGAGGATCTCTGAGCTTCATGAATCTGATGATGTGTATCTTTGCCTGTACCTGGGAAGGTTTCCACCAGTATTTTGTTGAATATGTTTTCAGTGCAATCTCATTTTTCCTCCCCTTCTGGAATACTCATGACTCAGATATTTGAGCACTTAAGGTTGTCTGATATCTCTCTTAGATTTTCTTCAATGTTTTTAACATAAATCACAGCCCATCTTCAAGGTCAGAAGTTCTCTCTTCTGCTTCTGCAGCCTGCTGGTTCAACTCTTTGTTGTGTTTTTTTATTTCACTAAATGAATTCTTCAGCTCAGCAAAATCTGCCACATTCTTTTTCAAGGCTTTGATTTCCTTATACATTTCCTTTTTCAGGTCCTTTATACTTTTCCTCATTTCATTGTGTTGTCTAGCTTAGTTTTCTTGTATCTCATTTAGTTTCCTTCGAAATATCACTTGAAATTCTTTGTCAGACATTTCAAGGGCTTCTTGTTCTATAGGATCTAGAGCTTAAGAGTTATTACCCTTTGGTGGTGTACTTTCTTGATTTTTCATATTTCTGGTATCTTTCCTTTGATGTTTAGTCATGGCGGCAGGGGATTTCACAGTCCACTGGCTCAACACAATTGTCTGGCTACGCTGCTGCTGGGGCTGCCAATTTGGCATGGTTGCCTCAGGGCCTGCTTTGTTGCCCACTGGTGCCTGAAGTGCATGGTTGCCTCAGGTCTTGGGCTTCTCCCAGGAGGCACCTCTCTGGTCAGCATTCCCTTGGCCAGGCTGGGGATGGACTTGGGTGGCAGCAGTGAGGCCTACCTGCTGGGTCACACACTGGCACAACAAGGCTCATGGTTTCCACGGATCCTGGGCCTGGGCCCCTCTGGCTGGGTGCCTCTCTGATCAGCACGCACTCAACCGGGCTGGGGATAGAGTTGGGTGGTGGCCCTTTCTCTTCTTTTTTTTTTTTTTTTTCCATTTTGTCTTTTTTACTGACTGGTAACGGGATCGCAACCCTCGGTGTCGCACCCGTACCGGGGACCGGCAAAAGGATCACAACCCTTGGTGTTGCGCCCGCACCGTGCTCAGCCAGTGAGTGGGAACCGGTCTCCACATGGGATCCGAACCCTCGGCGGGAGCACCGCCACACTCCCAAGTGGTGCACTCTCCAGTGCACCACAGGGCCGGCCCCTTTCTCTTCTTTTGATTAAGCATTTTTGTAATAAATTCCTCAGTACTGCTTTTGCAGTATCTCATAAATTTTGGTATGATATGCCTTTATTTTCATAACTTGCAATAATTTTTTAAAATTTCCTTTTAAATTTCTTCTTTGACCCATAGGTCATTCAGGAGCATGCTGTTTAATTCCCATGTATTTTTATAGTTCCAAAGTTTCTTTTCTTATTGATATCAGTTTTAATCTATTGTGGTCTGAAAAGATACTTGAAATGATTTCAAATTTTTTTTAGTGTGTTGAGACTTGATTTGCAACCTAACATGCAGCCTATCCTGGAGAATATTCCATGTGCTGATGAGAAGAATACATATTCTGTAATTTTTGGATTAAATGTTTGGTAGATGTCTGCCAACTTGAAATGATTTCAAATTTTTTTTAGTGTGTTGAGACTTGATTTGCAACCTAACATGCAGTCTATCCTGGAGAATATTCCATGTGCTGATGAGAAGAATACATATTCTGTAATTTTTGGATTAAATGTTTGGTAGATGTCTGCCAAGACAAATTGGTATAAAGCATAGTTTAAATCTTGAATTCCTCTGTTGATTTGTTGCCTGTATGATTTTTTCAATGTTGAGATAGGAGTATGAAGTCCACAATTATTATTGTATTTGGATTGATTTCTCTCTTTAGGTCTAATAATGTTTGCTTAATATATCTGGTTGCCCCAATGTTGGGTGCATATACATTTATGATTGCTATATCCTTTTGTTGTTTAGATCCCTTTATCATTATATATGCCCTTCTTTGTGAGTTTCTTTCTTTTAGTTTTTGGATTAAAGTCTATTTTACCTGATATAAGAATAGCTATTCTTGTTCACTTTTGGTTTCCATTTTCATAGTATACCTTTTTCCATCCCTGTACTATTAGTCTCTGTGATTTTTTTATAGGTGACCTGAGTTTCTTGTAGGCAGCATACAGTTGGGTCTCATTTTTTTCTAATTTATTCAGCCAGTTTATGTCTTTTAAGTGGAGAACTCAATCCGTTTACATATTTTGGATATTATTGAAAAGTATTATCTCACTCCTAGCATTTTAATAATTTTTGTATCATTGTTTTAAACATATTTTGTTCCTTTCTTTCCCTTTTATTGTTTGTCTTTGGTGTTTGTTGGTTTTTTGAATTGGAAATATATAGTTTCTTTTTCTTTCTCACTTGCATATCTGCTCTACTAGTAATTCATGTTCTTTCTCATGTATTCATGGTGGTAATTATCATTTTTTTTTTTATTCCAGATGCAGGAATCCCTTGAAGATTTCTTATAGGACTGGCTGTGTGATGGTGAACTCTCTTAGTTTTTGTTTGAGAAATACACTATATCTCCTTCATGTCTGAAGGGTCGCCTTGCTGGGTATAGTGTTCTTGGCTGAAAGTTTTTTTTTTTTTCTCTTAGTACTTAGAATATATCATCCCATTTTCTCCTCACTTATAAGGTTTCTGTTTAGAAATATGCTATTAGTCTGATGTGAACTCTCTTTTAGGTGATTTGATGCTTTTCTTTTGCTGTGTTTAGGATTCTCTGATTGTCTTTTATTTTTGAGAGTTTGCCTATGTTGTTTCTCCAAAAGAATATTTTGGGATTTAATCTGATTGGGGATCTTTGAGCCATTTGGATCTGAGAGTTTGTGTCTCTCCCAGTACCTAGGCCATTTTCTACTATTATTTCATTAAATAGGTTTTCAATGCCTTTTCTTTACTCCTCTCCTTCCAGAACACTCATAATTTGGACTTTTATATGCACAAGGCTGTCTGACAGCTATTGTAGGTTTTCTTCATTTTTTAAAATATTGTTATCAGTGGTAGTATTTTTTTGTCCATCTGCATTATTTCAAAAAGCTTGTCTTTGAGATCAGGAATTCTTCCTTGTGCTTGCTCTCGCCTGTTGCTTATGCACTTAGTTGTATGTTTTTAATTTCATTTAATGGGTCCTTCAGTTCTATGAGTTTTGCTACATTATTTTTTAAGGTATCTATCTCTTTATACAGTTTCTCCTTCATACCCTGGATAGTTTTTTTAAAAATTATTTTTCCATTTTATTGTGTCATCTATTTGAGTTTTCTTGTATCTCATTGTGTTTCCTTAAGATTGTTGCTTGAAATTCCTTTTTAGACATTTTATAGATTTCCTGTTGTGTAGAGAGTGGTACTGGAGAATTATTGTATTATTGTATTGGGGGATGTCATATTTTCTTGTTTTTTGTTTGTTTGTTTGTTTTAATTTTTACTTTTTCTATATTTCTGTTATCCCTACACTGATGTGTGAATGTCTGGTTGACCAATTGCTTCTTCTAATACTCAGGAGTGGCTTTTGAAGACATAGTCTCTCTACTGTAAATGTATTTTATATTGACCATTGGGTAGGGATATTTTTTTTCAGTTTTGATTGGGTAACCTCAGTAGTGTAGTCCTAAGTTTAAATGGATGATCCTAGTGGGGTTTATCAGGGACAGGATTAGGACCTTAGTCTTTGAGGAGATACTGGAGTGCCCAGCAGGCCTTCAGCTAGAGTGGGTGACTTAGTGATGTCATTGGAGCTCTGGCCAGAGCACTGTACCCCCAGGAGAGAGGTATTGGGGCACTCTGTAGCTTCAATGCTGAAGTGGAAGACACTGAGTGGTGTCACTGGATTTATGTTAGGGGCCACATACTCTCAGGAAAGACAATGGGATGGTCAGCAACACCACCATTGAAGCGGGACACTCTGGTCATGGTGTTCGCAGTTTGGGGTGGAACCCTTTTCCTCCAAGAGAGATGTTTGGGGCCTCTACAGTTGTTCAGCTTGTGTGGCCACTCTGTATGAGGCCACTGCAGTTGTGGACAGACCCCTGTATCTCTGAGCATTACTGAGTAAATCTTTGGGGTGGAACCCTTTTCCTCCAAGAGAGATGTTTGGGGCCTCTACAGTTGTTCAGCTTGAGTGGCCACTCTGTATGAGGCCACTGCAGTTGTGGACAGACCCCTGTATCTCTGAGCATTACTGAGTAAATCTGGATTTCCATAGCTGAGGTGTGCTGCCCCACATGAGTTTGCTGGGGTTACAGGTGGGTTGCTGTGCACCCTAGAGAAAGTCAGATCTCTCTGAAGCTCCCTTGCTGGAGCAGACATCACTTAGCAGGCTGATTGGTGCTACAACCACGTATCTCTGCCTGAGAGAAGTGTACAAGTCCTCCACCACCTCTTTGTGGCTGAGAGAATTGCAAGGGCATCTCAGTAAAACAGTTGGAGTTGGCAGCAGTGTCCAAAGTCCCCTATTAGTTGTCTTACTGTCTCTGTAAAGTGTGCCCACTTACCTCCTCAATCCTGAAGGTGTCACCCTCACTGCACTGAACTGCCTGTTCCCAGGGGACAGGATGCCATGTGGACACAGATGTGGGCAACCTGGTGTAGCAATATGGCCTCAGGGGAGTGGAACTGCTGCCAGGGCCAGAGTGAGATGTTCTTGGGTGTTGGCACTGATCTCAAGTCTACAAACACTGCAGCAGCCTTGGCCTGGGAGATGGGGGCAGTTTTGGATGTGTCCCTCCCAAAGAAAATTCAGTCACATATGCCTCCTGGAGTTCCCAACAGTAGGCACATGGCCACAGAGGCCACCACTGAGAGAGTCGTATGTGTTCTCCTCCTCCTTCTTATGACTATAAGTTTTGTACAAACATCCCACCAATGTAGATAGGGTCACCATTTGCAGGTAAAATACCTGGATGGGATGCTTTCTGTGTCTGGAGGATTTGCACACTGACCCCCTTCATCCTGTGGGTGGCATCCTCACTGTACTGGACTGTCCATTCTCCGGGTGCAGGGAAGAAGCCAAATCTAGGATGTTGGGACCTATTCCAGTCCCAAGCTCTCCACAACAGTCTGGGAATCAGTTGGTGGGGCAAGCGCTGCGTATGTCCCATCTCAGGCCAAGGCAGCTGCATGTGCCTTCAGTAGTTACCAACACTGGGTTCGTGGCTGCAAGTTCAGTGCGGATTCCTCCACAGTTTGGCCTGCCAGCCAACTCACCTTCCCATGGTCAGAAACTCCTAAATCCCTGCTGCTCCAGGTTGCAGGATGAGGAAGTGGTGGGCTGCACCCACCAACATCTCTGCTGCTCATTCTATATGTTCCAGCTCTCTCCTTTCATTTTTCTCATCCATGTGTAGCTGAGCATTCAATGTATTTTCCATCTTTGTGGGAGAGACAAGCAATGTCTCTTTCTAGTTAGCCATCTTGCTCCACCCACAAAACAAGTGTAGCAGTTTATTACGAAGGATGTTACAAAGGACACAGATGTAAAGATGCACAGAGAGGCACTTGGGGAAGGGGTATGGAGCTCCCATGCCCTTTCAGGGTGTACCACCCTCTAGGAACCTCCACATGTTCAGCTATCCAGAAGTTCCTATAACTTACTTAATTCTTATAAAAACCCCTGACCTTGGTGTTCTTTTCCAAATTTTACAGATAAAGAGACTTTATCTTAGAGATTTAAGAATATAATAATAAGACTTTTAATAACAACAATAAATCATGCAGTAAGTGCTTACTGTTACAAAGACACTAAGCTAGCTACATTACATATAATACCTTACTTAATGCTTATGTGTACCATATAACTCAGGTATAATTTATAATTGTTTTAGAGATGAATAACCGATGCTAAAAGAGATTAATGAGATTGTACAAGTTCACGAAATTTGAATTAGAATTTAAAAGCCTGTCTTAAAAACACCAAGGCTAGTATGAATTCTACTACATGAACTTCTATAACATGAGTAGTCTTGACCCGTCCAATTCCTGATACATTGCAGGCATTCAGCAATCATTTATTTTCACTTTTCCCACAGTCAACCCTCAATAGCAGACTCCCATTTAATAAGGGGCTCCTGGCTAATATTCAAGACTATATATGGACAAGAGGTAGGCAGTCTTTCCATCATACCTACCTCAGTTTAGGAGTAGATTGCAACTCAGGATAACTATATTAACCTGAGAAATTATAAAGATTGGTGTTCTTTTTTTTCTTTTTCCTTTTGTTCTTTTTGCATTAATTACAGAATGCCATTTAGTTTTATACCTATTCAGAACACGCATACAGTCAAGTAATAAGACCTTCCCAAATCTATGGATAAGTTTGCAGTGAATAGTCTTCATATAATGCACAAGGGCAGATTTTTTTTTTATTGGAAAGTGATTGTAGCAGAGAATGAAAATATTTTGCTTCTTCTTTACCCTTCAATGCGTGTGCCTGATGGTACTGAAAAGGTCACTGACATTTATCAATTTCGCATGTTTTATATAGCACATTTAAAATCCATAAAGCACCCCTGCCCTCTAAAATGTATTCTTTATTGTTCTTGATAAACAGGCATTTTCTTATCTCTAAATTAGTCTTGCCTTGTTAAATTTGTCCATAGATTACACTCAACCTTCCAGCCCCACTAGCCTATCAAAAATGATTTTCCTTATCTGATCTTAGGAAGCATTTTACCTACGGCAATTTCTTCCTGGAAAATCTATTCATGGTATCAAAATATTGTAGCTGTAACTATAGCCCACAAAACACAAATGTAAAAATGAATGTGACCTTTCACTGACACAGCTTTTTTTATTTTTTCTTTCTTTCTTCCCCTGTGTAATCACCTTTAGAAGAATGTGCCCAAAGATGCTGGGCATGGTGATACTTAACTTTTGCCCAAAGCTCCTCCTAGAATGAATATATAAATAAGCCAAATATTTAATTCAACAGTATAGTAATTAGTAGTCAGTTTTATACTATCCATGATAGAGTGAAATAGAAATAATGTAGACTATAGGACTTAACAAATTTAAGATTAAATTCTAGTGGGATTTTAGGGAAAAAATATATCTTTTAAGACCGCAAATCTCTCATTTTACAGTATTTTAAGATTGTGTTTAGATAGTAATTGGCCTAAATTTGTAAATGATCCAAGTATGTTTAATGTTGCTTCCTGAGGGCATGATCGAATTTCAAAGGGACATCTTAGTAGAAATTCATCCTTCTCAGGCACCTAGTAACCAATTATCAGCTTAAAGATTTTTTTGTTTTGTGTGTACATCTATCTCATAAATTACATCATAAACATCGATCTGCCCTATTGACTACCTTTTACAGCTAATATGATGAACTGTTAAATAAAGCTATCAGGTAAAGCTGCATAGTAACTATACCATACTCAGAGAAAAATATTGCCAGTGATTAAACGTGCAGTTGCTTTCAGGAAAAAACAGTTTCATGCATGGACATCAGTCCGAGAGCACCATTTCTTGTAGTACTGCCATCATTAAAAAAAAAAAAAACACACACACACAAAGAGAAACTTAACATTAACTAATATTGAGTTCAAGGGGAGTGATATTTCTCAAAAGCAGAAAGTTCAAAGCTTCATGCCATACTGTTTGAAATCGAGTGTTGACAGGACCAGATGTTAACATCTGCACTGTGCTCCCTCCTGCAGAAAATACCTGTGAAATCACTATTCAAGCAGTGTCATTGCAACAGTCGCTTGGGCTGAGTGCTCTCAGAAGGGTAGCATCATGATGATGTATTTTTAATGACATATGAGTTATGCCTTTTCATGTTATTATTTTAGAACTATATAAAATAGACTTCATTTAGATTCCTGATTCAAAAAAAAATTCTCATGTAAGAATCTCTCTCAATTCCTCCCCTCTTTTCTACCATATCTTTACCCATCCTTCATCTGTCTCTCTCAGAGCGAAGATGTGTTTTGTGAAAGTCAGTGTGAGAAGTCAAAAGAGGGTGAGCGTGGATGTCAAACAGATGTAAATTATCATCTTGGTACTATTCTTTATGAGCTGAATCAGTTTTGGTTTGCTATCCATGTTGGCAAATATCATTTTCCTCATCTTTTAACTGTGGATAAGAAAAAGTACGTAGTAATGTGAATTCACTTGGATGCAATAGCATATGAAAATCACTTGCCACATATGAAGTGCTCATTACGATGGTAAGAGTAGTAACACTAATAATTATATTAGGGGAGATGGCATTCCAATTCAAAGGTTCATTCTTAAGCAAGTCTCTAATTTGCATAACCAAGTTTAATTCATGAAAGCCCATATTGATTATTATGCTGTTATTTATTATTTTTATGTCTTTAAACTCATTCTTTCTTAGGTCCTTTGGGGTTTCATGAGATCTATTAATCTTGTCCTCCCTCTGACTTCCATCTGGTTCTTTCCTTCAATTTCCAAGCACTCTGAATTCTTTACATTCCTTTTTAGTTGATATCTTGTGTCACTGCTTGATGACAATAACACTGACTGCCTTCTTTTTAAATCACATTTACATTTGTTTGTCCGAAGAGCTTTTATTGCCTCCCAAATACCACCCAATTGCCTGGAAACTCAAAATTTGTATCTTCATGACTCCACATGTACCAATTTCTGGCAAATCCTTTCTAATTAACAATCTAAATTAGCAACTAACAGTTAATTAACAAATAGATTTCCTATAGGAAATTCCAACTCACCATGACCTACAAAATAAGCTATAATCCCTGGGGATGATACCTACTGTGTCTGTCATCCAAACAAGCAGTCTTAGACACCTTGTTCTCTCCATTTCTCCTACTTCAAAACTGTGGTCAGCATGTCTCCACAATGTCTCTCTTTTCCTTTCCACCTGCAGAGGTACTGCCCTAGTTTCTCTATATTCCCTATTTCTATCTTTGTGTTTTTGTGCACCGTTACCCCTCCGTAGACATTTTCTTGCTAAAATCATAAATTCCACAATTTGAAAAGACCTCTCTCTTCTTATAAATCTGTAATCTCAAAAGACATAGCATAATTATTTTTGCCCATATTTTTCTACCTTTCCTAGATTATAAAGCTCTTGAATATCATAAATTTATTTGATTACTATTATATATTGTACATACTTTGGGGTCAAAAATGTGTGTTCCCAACTTCTCTCACTCCTGACAGATTGTGTGAGTACAAAGTGTCATAACAAATCAATTCTGATTAAATTGGTCACGTGTAACATATGGAAATACATTCTAGGAAATCACTATTGGTCATTTTTAACAGTGATTTCAGTGTGATTTGGCCCATTGACAAAACTTAAAGAATTGAAGATTATTTTTAGTGGAAGTTCTGATTCATATACTCTCATATCTTTAATTGATATTTTGTTTTCTTTTATGCATATTTATCTCTATTATGCCACAAGTATGTTCATTTAGTCAAGAACACCTTAAATATATGCTCTAAATATTTATTTGTTTAGACTTTTAAAGGGAGGAAAGTTTAACATTTATGATTTTCCCATGGAGCACGTGGAGAATCTAAAGAGCAAGCAAATCTGGTTATGGAGAAATGCCATAATTCTTCTCTTGGAGCTGAAGGACTTGTGAGAATACCAGGCTCACAGAGGTCCCAAATTATGTTGCAATGAGGGAACTACATCCCAGAGCATTCATGAACCTCCCTCTAGAGAGTGTTCCTACCACAGCCCACCAACCACTTAAATTTTGTTTTGTTTTTCTGGACTGCACCAAAATGGTTTTAGTTATTTTGCAAAACATGTGCCATTGTCCTACTAAATATCTTGTGCATTCAAGTAAAAACAAACAAAAAAATGTTGGATCCTGTCTCAAAAAGAAAGAGGTAGCTACCCAGCTACACAGAAAGTTCTGTTCTTAGGGCGCTATCAAGAAATAGCCTTCTATTCACACATTTAGTCATTCAAAAATATATAATTAGCACCTTCTGTGTTCCACTCACTTCATGGTTCGATGTGTCAATTCACAGAAAAATAAAATCTAGGCATAGGCTATGAGAACTGTACAATGTAATGTAGTGAAAAAGACAGAAACAGTGTTGCAGGCATCACTATTTGTAATAATATATTTGTTCACTTATTTAAATACACTCTGTCTCC
>NW_007733257.1:74424-93264 GCF_000696425.1 Galeopterus variegatus
TGGTTCGATGTGTCAATTCACAGAAAAATAAAATCTAGGCATAGGCTATGAGAACTGTACAATGTAATGTAGTGAAAGAGACAGAAACAGTGTTGCAGGCATCACTATTTGTAATAATATATTTGTTCACTTATTTAAATACACTCTGTCTCCTCCATGAGACAATAGCCCGTGAGAAAAAGGGTTTTGTTTATATTTTATTCATCCTCTTACCCAACACACAGCCCAGTATCTGAAGTACAGATGCTTGAAAATAGTTGCTGAATAGGTAATTAATAATTAGTAATTATTAGGTAATGATTATTCCTTTAGCCACTGATGAATATTTTCCCCCAAGTGAAGTTACCTGCTTTAGTTATCATTTTAATATATGTACAGCTACTTGATGCATTTTCTTATTTGGAAATCGGCAACAAGATACTCCTGACTCAAAAAAAAATATTATTTGCAGTTTTCACTAACCATTGATGAACTCTAGTTAATGAATTGGCTTATCTAATTCTGCCATGCACTTTTGGAACTGATTCTTGGAATAAATACACAACCACACCCTCTAGTAAGTCAAGAAAGTGTGAAATGTGTTTCTACAGGATATGCTTCCTGGATCTTTCTTAGTATACAATGGAACGGCCCCATGAGAAGGTGTCACATAACAGCTTCACTGGTAAATGCAAGTCAAGTTTTCAAATATTAAGAGTAGAGCTGGGAGAGCAGCATCACTTGGTTAAGCATGAAATGTCACCAATCATCCTCCTAAACTAAGGTCTTCTCCCACACTTGTTGCTAGGAGGCAAAAAAGAAAAAGTGTGTTCATTCACACCTGGCAGTAAGTTTTAAATGGAAACACCACAAGAAAAATAATGATAATAATGATAATACCTAGATTGGATGGATGTGCAAAAGATTGTAAAATCATAAGCTCTACAATTTTCAAGCTATTGAATTCCCGGGTTTAATGGCATAAAGACACCAAAAGCATTTTAAAATATTTGAAATTAATAACTATTTTTATCTTTGATTAATATCATATTGTATCAAATAAAGTAACAACTAGAGATTTATTCAAAGAATATTGTTTCAAAATCAGATTTGACCATGATGTAAACATTGTCTTGTCCAAGTGTTTTTCCATGACTGAGTCCATTCTAATCTACCAAGAGACTGTTTATCCTTAGTCAGAATCTCATTAGGCAAGCATGCTATACATTTAACCTGACAATCCTCCAAATATTGTAAAAACAAACAAACACACAAAAAACACAAAACAAAGTAAAAAGAAAACCTATGAGAGTGACTTCAGAACTCATGCTCTGACCCTACACCCTGATTTGTTATCTATTAGTAATAACAGTGATGTGTTGGAAGTACAGAAGAAAAAATACATCAAAACTCTGAAAGTATATATTGCTAAAGAATTCTCTATGTGAATTAGCCAAATGCACTGTGTCAGGCGTTAAAGAATAGAGAGGAATAGAGGTAAATGGGCAGCAGAGTGGAGATCAATGTGTGGTATTTAGGAGCAATGACAGCACCAGAGATATGAAAGTCAGTGGAAAGATGCCTAGGAATGACATGCCAAGAAAATGCAGTGGTGTGAACACACACACACACACACACACACACACACACACACTCCCAAGTCAAGTCAAAGAGCATGAACCGTTCCTGTGTTCTTCACTGTGCCCTGAAACAGTTCTCCATTTCTAGGGATACTATGATAAAATGCCAGCAGTAAGACAATACCTTTCAATAACAACCCTAAATATAAATGNGTGAAAACACACACACACACACACACACACACACAAACACACACACACACATTCCCAAGTCAAGTCAAAGAGCATGAACCGTTCCTGTGTTCTTCACTGTGTCCTGAAACAGTTCTCCATTTCTAGGGTTACTATGATAAAATGCCAGCAGTAAGACAATACCTTTCAATAACAACCCTAAATATAAATGGATTAAACTCCCTGCTCAAAAGACACAGACTGATGGATTGGATTTAAAAGCCACTATATTCAGGAGATGAACCCTGAAAACTTCAAACTGGGTGAATCAGACATTTATGTGTATTAAAATACCTTGGACTAAACAGTCGTAGGATTGAATATAAAGAATTCTATTTTCTGGGTACCAACATTATGGGTACCAGTGCTAAAATATTCCTGCTGTGTGATCTCAGCTACCTCCCACTTGATCATAAATAGATGTGGCTTTCATGAGATTTACTCTACAGTTACCATATTTTGTCATTTTTTTTTTCATTTTTGGAGGGATAGGTGGAGGTTGTAGAACAACATACACAACCAAAGGGTTGAGAGTGGGGAAGCATGTCAGATTCTGCAGCTTATGGACCTTAGGCACTTCCTCATGAAGGATGAGTATGGCCTTTGTGTTGGCATTCTCTAGGCCAACACTTGCTTACCATGGTTCACATCATGACATGGAAGGACAGTTGAACTTGGTATGTAGACCCTAAGGTTGTTTCTGACTCCATGACGTGTTCCAATCACTGAACAAGAAACCTNATGTAGACCCTAAGGTTGTTTCTGACTCCATGACGTGTTCCAATCACTGAACAAGAAACCTAAGTTTCACCATTCAAAGAGGATTAAAAAACCCTCACCTCATGAGTTGATTATGATAGCTGAATTATTCACTAATTGTGAAAATATATATATTTTTTTACTGCTTGGTATGTAAGATATTATTATCCATGTAATAGTTTTTCCTAGATTCTTGTCATCATGAAAAGCTTCTCTAGCCCATATATTACACGTAAGAACCAGACAAATTGAGTCACTTCAGCGTTGTTGCACATCATGCCATAACACTCTCAACTCAGGTTTTAGAATTAGATTTTTCAGCTGAGGAAGAAAAATGACAACTCTCATTCCTTAATTTTATTTCTTTAAAACAATTGTGTATTTGTTTATTTAGCAAATGTTAACCAAGCATCTGCTCTATACAATGCCCAATGCCCTGTATTATATTTTACATATGTGTGTGTACACACGTGCAT
Organism: Galeopterus variegatus; assembly: GCF_000696425.1. NCBI lineage: Eukaryota > Metazoa > Chordata > Mammalia > Dermoptera > Cynocephalidae > Galeopterus > Galeopterus variegatus. The sequence continues at coordinate 77,450 of NW_007733257.1, forward strand.
GAATATGCATGTGCACATGGAAATATAAGTATTTTGTTTTGTCTATTCGCATATATATGCATATTTATGTGTGTATGTATTTATACACACAAATGCACATGAGCATGCTTGTGTTTCTATATACACACACAAATAAGTGTGCGCATAAATGTGTGTGTTTGTGTGTATGACTTAACATAGGGCCCTTAACAGAGCAAGTGGCCAATACAGACGAACACACAATTTTTTTTTCTCCTAATGCTTTAAGAAGATTAAATACTTGTAGAGGCTAGCGCCATGTTAATTGATTTTTATGAGGTAGAGTTAAAAGAAAGTCTCCCATAGATATAGAGACACCAAGGAGAGACTGACTAGTAGCATGGCCTACGTTATCATTTTCTCTCATCTGGATGCCTGCAATTTTCTCCTAATTGACTATTTGCATCCTCTTCTCTATTTGCTAGCCCTCCCTCCTCCTCACCCTTACCCTATTTCCATCTGTTCTTGATAATACAGCCAAGATAATTTAATCACATCTCAAACCCACACACTGACTTAAAACACTGCAATAGTTTTACACTGCTCTGAGGATCAGGGTCAAAATCCTCAACTTAGCAATGACTCCAGGCTTTCTCTCTACCTGCTACTTCTCTTGCTCCATCTCACATCATCTTCCTACCATTGGGAGTGTCACAGCCAATCTGAACTCATGCTGCAGGATCCTTCCTATTGCAAAGCTTCTGGACCATAAGACTCCTCTTTCTCCTTGGAACGTGCTCTTCCCCACCCCGTGTTCAACTCCACCTCATCTATTGACCTAGCCTTGACTAGAATGACCTTTGCTGAATCCTGGAAGTATCCCTGATCCTCTTCTGTAAGCCGGATCTCACTATCACACATCATAGCAGCACCAACACTCTTTTCACATTGCACATAAGGGAAAGGCGGCCAGTGTTAACTGACACACACAAATAAGTGTGCGCATAAATGTGTGTGTTTGTGTGTATGACTTAACATAGGGCCCTTAACAGAGCAAGTGGCCAATACAGACGAACACACAATTTTTTTTTCTCCTAATGCTTTAAGAAGATTAAATACTTGTAGAGGCTAGCGCCATGTTAATTGATTTTTATGAGGTAGAGTTAAAATAAAGTCTCCCATAGATATAGAGACACCAAGGAGAGACTGACTAGTAGCATGGCCTACGTTATCATTCTCTCTCATCTGGATGCCTGCAATTTTCTCCTAATTGACTATTTGCATCCTCTTCTCTATTTGCTAGCCCTCCCTCCTCCTCACCCTTACCCTATTTCCATCTGTTCTTGATAATACAGCCAAGATAATTTAATCACATCTCAAACCCACACACTGACTTAAAACACTGCAATAGTTTTACACTGCTCTGAGGATCAGGGTCAAAATCCTCAACTTAGCAATGACTCCAGGCTTTCTCTCTACCTGCTACTTCTCTTGCTCCATCTCACATCATCTTCCTACCATTGGGAGTGTCACAGCCAATCTGAACTCATGCTGCAGGATCCTTCCTATTGCAAAGCTTCTGGACCATAAGACTCCTCTTTCTCCTTGGAACGTGCTCTTCCCCACCCCGTGTTCAACTCCACCTCATCTATTGACCTAGCCTTGACTAGAATGACCTTTGCTGAATCCTGGAAGTATCCCTGATCCTCTTCTGTAAGCCGGATCTCACTATCACACATCATAGCAGCACCAACACTCTTTTCACATTGCACATAAGGGAAAGGCGGCCAGTGTTAACTGACATGGCACTGTTTTAGTGTGCAGATTTGGCTGATATAAGAATCTCATCGAGAACAGGGCTGCCTTCCTATTTAACAGTGTAGGCCTAGCATCTCCTTCCTGTTCTGCTTTGTCTGAGGAAATGTCAACTTATTTATCTCCTTTTCTCTTTCAACAGTTCCTGAATAATATAACGTTCTAAAATTCAGAGGTTTCCTGAAAAAGAGAAGGGCTGTCTTATTTGTCATATGTTCCTCATCATTGCTGGCTGTGTTTGTTGCCCTGCTGGTTACAAACCTTCTCTCACTCCAGACCTGGTGAGGCCAGAATCGGTAGTAGTTTTGGTAAAATCTTATAAAGTGGAGCATATTGAAGCAAAAAGGGTGAATATTTGTCCTGGGGTGGGGGGAAATATATCTCTCTCTCTCTCTCTCTCTCTCTCTCTCTCTCTCTCTCTCTCTCTCTGTGTGTGTGTGTGTGTGTGTGTGTGTGTGTGTGTGTGTACAACCCCTATTGGTTCTGTTTCTCTGGAGAACTCTGACCTATACAACTACTCTGTATTTTTGCAATTATGTTCTCTGTGTATTCATAACTGTATGATTTCAGGAATTTACTGTATTTTTTCAAGAAATTATTTAGTCTCACACAAACAGAATAATTAAGGGCATTGTTACCAGCTGTAGTTTTTGCCCGACAGGCCTTGCCTAGTAACTTGTTACCAATGCATATTCTCAGGTCCTAACCCATACCCATTGGATCCGAATCTGCATTGTAACAACATGCTGGTAATTTGTATGCACATTTGTGTCTGATACGCACTCATGAAGAGAACTTAAACTTTAGCAAGGCTATAGACTCTAGGATATTGAGTATGCCAGTTTAGGCACCTGTACCTATCTTTATTTCTGAGGATTTGGTCAACCAAATTCTCAGGACAGTGCTTGATGCAGTATAGAAAACCATTGCGATGGTGCTGCTAGTAACAGAGGGCACAGACAGTGGTATAAGAAGTAACTACAACAACAAAACACAAGAATAATAGCAGACTGGGGAGACCCTTAATTTCATAAGAAAAGGTCCTGCACCTGTGTTCACCCTCTAAATCGGCTGGAGAATGAGTTGAAGTCACTTTAGCTCTTAAGCCATGTGTTATGGTGCTGCTAGTAACAGAGGGCACAGACAGTGGTATAAGAAGTAACTACAACAAGAATAATAGCAGACTAGGGAGACCCTTAATTTCATAAGAAAAGGTCCTGCACCTGGGTTCACCCTCTAAATCGGCTGGAGAATGAGTTGAAGTCACTTTAGCTCTTAAGCCATGTGTTTCTCATTTCTAAATTCACACTGCTGGACTGAGTCCTCCTGTGTTTTCTTTATACAGGAAGGTGTGGCTCTCTACAGACAGCAGTGGTACTCTCCTCATCACCGATTATTGTAGCCTTCCTAGATTTAAATTTCCTGCTTTTGGCAGTGTCTACTTGGCTATCCTGTAAGCACCACAAAATAATAATAGATGTTGCTTAAGCATCAATGACATCAGTGGGAAGAAAAGCATCCATCTACAGAACTCCTCTGCCTCCAATACATTTTTCTAAACTATGTCACCAGACAGAAGAGGAGCCTCGCTCATCATAGTTAACAAGCTATAACATTGCACCACTAAAACAAATTTTATTTGATAATTCATTGTCCAAATTCTATTTCAGGATCACGTTAGAGACATTTATGAAGCATTGTATTACCTGAAAAATGTTATTTCAATTAGTTTAATATCCTTCTTTACAGGATTTAGGTCAAATGAGGGGCAGTGCTAAATCCAAAGCAAACAATATATGTCTGCAATAAATTTCTGTTCCTGAATTATTCATATATAATGGCGTAGGTGACTCTTCAAGCATTCTGAATTAAGTAGAATTGATTTCTCACTTTTTTTATGCTCTGTTGTACAAGGCTTTTTGTACTTTTACTTCTCTTTAACAAATAAAGTATTGATTCATCTCCACCGAACATGTTTTATTTAAACTTTGGTCTTTGTCAGCAACTTTGTCCTTAGTACCCACAATTCCTTTTCTTAACTTCCCAATTATCTTTTGATCCTGAAGGTGAAATCTTTTAACCTGGCTGCTTAGCATGGAGTAACTGCAGAGTGGGTTAAGAACTTGCCAAGAGCAAGAACACTGTGGCTTTTTGCCCTTCCCGTGAGTTTTTACTCCATTAGCACACTCAAAAAGTATCCTATTAGTTTTTATTTCATTTTGATGATTTAGAAAGCAACATTGGATTTGAACTGCATTTTCTCTAGGTTTTATTTATTTATTTATTTGAAAGCCATCACATCTCTTCTTTCTAAATCTTTCTAAATCTTACCTAAACAAGCATGTCTATTGGTAAATTGGGGGTGGGGGGATTGGGCACAGTATTAATCACAGCATGTAGCACTTGTCCTGAATCAAAGCTGAAACTCAATAAATGTTTGTCCAGCAAATAACTGAATTAAATGTTTATCAGGATTTATTTTACTTCTTATAAGTATAGTTGATAGAACGTGAGTCAGAAAGAAGAGCATAGAACTTGTAATTCTTGGCTCATTTGGTAGCATTTAAGTTTTATGTAAAAATAAAATCATAAAACGCTGACATGAATTCAGAAGTAAATGACACTCAGGAGATCTGACTTCCAGCCCCAAATCGGCCACTATCACTGTGAAACCTTAGCCAGAGGCCACATAGAGTAAGAAAACATTGCTCTAGACAATATCTCCTTTGCCCTCTAGTACTGGATCTAGGATTGTGACACAGATGTTTGCCGGCTAATTTGTGTGGGATTAAACAATCATGCTCATCACTCTCTTTGCATCATCTTGAACCTTGCCTTGCCTCCTCTCCTTGCCAATGTTCTGTGTGATCTGATTTGCAGCAGATCCCCCAGTCTGAGTTTCTGCAAACTCTTATCCCTGTAGTTCATTGCAAACTGGCCATACTATGTAGCCTTTAGAGCAAATATCCTTCATTTTCCAAATTAGCTGTTATAGATGTTCATTAAGTCATTCCCCCAGATACTTTGCACTTATCAAAATAGCAGGCCATTCTCTCTTTTGCAAAGCACTTCCACCAAGATAAGTCCTCTGTTCTTTTGTCCTGCTGTGATTATATTGGTCATTTAGCATATGGAATAACTATTCCTTGTAAGCTGAAGACCTGAACTGCTGCACAAGTCCATGCCAGCTCCCTGGTTCTCTCCTTGAGCAAAGGGACTGGTGCATATGTACTCTGCACTCACACTGAGATAGGTGCTGATGATGCAGAGATGAATTAAGCACAGCTCCTGCTCCGAAGATTTTAGTCTAGAGGGGAGGACATGACATTTCCATACAAACAGGCAATTGTTGTTCCCATGGATGTTTCACATTCAGTCAATTTTTCCAGGCATCTGCCTATGTCAGCTATGATATAGAAAGCCAAGGTCCTCTTCTGCTTTGTGTTACATGCTGAAAGAAATATTTCCAAGGCTGTGTGGCTTTTACTTGGCTATTTTTAAGTGAAACAGCTTATTTTCTTTCTCTCCCCAGCTCACTCTTTCCACATGGATTCTCTAGATGCTAAACCAGTAGCCAGATTCAAATGTCAGACAATATGTTCTACTCGAAAGTCCTTCTCCTAGAACCCAAGACTTTGCATTGAGATAAGTTTCCAGTGCCTGCTGATTCTTTTGATTAGGATGAATTCTTTTCCTGATAAATCCACAGTTTCCTTCTTAGAAAAAAAAAATGACTAACTTCCTTTTCTTGTCAATGTTCTAGTGAAGAATATTCAAATACACTCATCTTATCTTTTGAAGTTTATTCTTGCCTTGTCTATGTCTTTTTACTGTACACCTTAATTACACCCTTTATTTCCTAGGGCAAATACTTTGGATACTCTCTCTCTCTCTCTGATCTTCTTTAAAATGTATTTCTCTACAAAAAGCATTTCTAGGGTGACTTTCCTTGGTGCTCCCCAACCTCTCATGCCCATGTGCCATTTCAATAAAAAAAAAAAAGACTTTGGTCCTCAAAACCATTTTTAAAAATGTTCTCTGACTGCTTTTTTCGGTGCTCCCCAACCTCTCATGCCCATGTGCCATTTCAATAAAAAAAAAAAAAGACTTTGGTCCTCAAAACCATTTTTAAAAATGTTCTCTGACTGCTTTTTTTAGTTAATTCATTTAAATTCTCTTAGTTCTTCCTATTTCTTCTAGAACAAAGAAACAAGACAGCTGTAAATGGATTTCAAAGTATATATTTACGTGATATCCCAATCACATCAACTAAACACAAATAACTCAAACCCCGTATGTGATGTTGTGGAAGAAATGATGTTCAGGTCCACCATGCTTGGGCTTAATTAAATATCTTGTAGAATGTATATGTTAGTCAGGTTTTATGAAATTTCTCTTCATTTGTGTAGTGCTTCTAAGCATAGACCTGAAAAAGCTCACTCAGGACAGAAGATGACTGAGCTATTATCCATGGGCAAATCAATTGCTCCCTCAAGAGGTGAGAGACATGAATGAAAAAAAACAATAAAATAAAGTAAAATAAAATTTTAAAAAATTGGCAGCCTTTCATGATTTACAGTCACTGTCTTTGGTGTAGTAAACTCAATCACATTGGTTACTATTTCACTACATTCACTGCCGGAGTCCATTAGAACAGTCTAATTTACACTGCAGTGTAATTCATCTGTTTTATTAAGGTTGTTCTTGTATTTATGTTAGAAGTAAAAGCGGCCTCTGGCTCAATGTTATACAGTCATTCTGTGAAAATGCCACAGGGCACAGCAGTTAATAAACCTGGGAACTAGATTACAGCACCCGTATTGTTGGCATCTGACAAGTTTACTGTGAATGTAGTTACACTGATGCAGAATCTTATAAAAACAGACATTAGCATCATCATTACAAACCCATTGCAAATAATTGTAGATCCCATTTATGGAGGTAGTTAAAGGTTCTTTGCATATACTTTATTGAAAATGTTAGCATTTAATCTTTCCCCCATCTTCTTCCCAGGAAAGCCTCCTTAGGGATAGCTTGCATCGATGCCAAGAAAATTACCTCAACATAGAATGATGACAAATTAAAGACTGGGATTTTTTTTTTTTTTTTTTTTTTTTTGTGAAAGCATGCCATAATTCCAACAAGATTATAATTTTCCATAAAAATCAACTTTAGCTATTCAGAAGCCTTCCTGTTCTGTGAAGGGATGGATGGCCAGCTCTGCTCTGTAAATAACCAGCAGTGATCACTGACACGGTATCGTTCCTGAGACTCCCTTAGTGATGCTCACAGACGACATTCTTCTATTGCAGGATGATAGTCACTCCCTGAGTGTGTACCAAGAACTCTGTTCCAAGGAAATCATTATTTGTACCAGTATATGAATAGAAAATCTTCTTTTCTGGAAGGAACAAGAGAGTGTGGTAGAGAATAAGCTAATGTCTGCTATAATTCATAATATATGAAAGAGGCAGAAGAAACAGGACAGCAAATGTATTACTGAAAAAATAAACTGGAGACAGTTCTCAGCCTAATATTCTCTGCCTCACAGAAAGAATATGACCTTTGGCATAAAATAAATTTGAACTTGAATTCAGGTCTCAAAACTCACACTCCCATGAGAAGAGTGCTTTGAATAATGCCTGGCATGTGGCAGGTATTCAATGAACATTTTTATCAATACTATTAAGGCCACAGATGACAATACTAAGTCCTAACAAAATGCTTTCTATATTTTAGATAATCATCAATATTTACAGAACAAAGGAACAAATTTTCTCAGCATTGTTTTAACAGGACATTTAAATGAACTTCAGGGGATGGAGTTAATGAAGGAAAAGATGTCAGAAAAAATCTGGTGGTTCTTGAAATGCATGACTCCTTAGATTTCTTTATAATGTAGGAGCCATGAGAGGTAACACAATATGGGAAAATGAACAGCAGCCTTAAATGCAGCAGATCTAGCTCCTAGTATTGACTCTGCCCAATCTGTTCAGTCACTTAAGGTTAGTAACTTTGTCTGTCTGGGTCATTTTCTCTTCATCTTTAAATAAGAATATAAGTTGAGAACATCTGCACTCTCCCTTCTAAAACCAAAATTCTGTACTTCAACATTAATTGAAAAGTCCAACATTTCAAATTTGGGACCCTCATAATTTGGGCAGATTCAGAAAGGTAACCACATTATTTTAATCTGAGAAATATATATATATATATATATATATATATATATATTTTAAAATTTTCTTTATCGTGATCCTTACCACTCATATCCAACAAGTCACCAATTTTTATCAGTTCTGCTGCTTAAGCACTGCTTAAAGGCATCATCTCTTCTCAAATCCTACAGCTAATTCCATAGTTTAGTCCCATGCCATTTCTTGCCAGAATTACCAGGATCCCGTAAACCAATTTACTGCATCTAGCTTCACCCTCTTCCAATGTATGTTCTACATATTCTAAAGTCCAGATAACTTAAACGTTATTTAAATAAACTCACAGTTTTGGTAGAGGCTTACCCATCCATTTTTTCACTTATTTAATGAATATTTACTCTCTGTCTGACTTTAAGAAAATTATCAGTACTCTCTATGCCTAAATTTAATAATCTACAAAATGAGAAAAATAATAAAAATATTCATTTCATTGGGTTGTTGTGATTAATAAGTGAATTAATAAACAGAAAGAGCTTAGAAAAGTATTGGACTCATTGTAAATACCTGAGGTGAGTTATGTGTAATATTATTATGTGTATTATGAATATCATAACTTGATTATTATTGCCAGGCACTGGAGATAAAATGAAAATAAGAGAAGCTATCATCCCTACCTCCATGTATTTTACAATGTACTGTAGAAAACAAACATTAATTAATTTATCTAACTGTGTACTTCTTATTGAGCTTAATATGCATTCATCTTCTGAACCTTAACAATATCTAACAAAATTTTTGATAATTACCATGTTCACATTGTATCAGGTGTTCCTTGTTTATTCGTTGCCCAATTGTTAGAAACAATAATCTAGGGAGTCCACTCTTTTGTATTTCCTATCACATTTATCATCAAATCTTGTCAGCTTTAACACTCTCTAGCATTTCTCCAATACCCACTGTTACCATGGCAGCTGACACCACCATCTTTTCCCATCTGTACTTCTGCAGAAACTTCCTAATAGGGCTCCCTTCCCACAGAATTATTTCATTACAGATTCTTCTCTATCACTGCCACAGAGAAAGCAACGAGGAACAACTAAAATCAAATGGAAGATGGAGAAAAGTTCACCCTTGGAAAAACTAACCATGTCAAATCAAAGTGTGTATACCTGCTTTTCTTAGACAATTCCTAATTCCAATGGTAATTTCAAGCAAACACTTAAGAAAAAAATACATCAATTTCACATAATTATTGAACAGAATAGTGGAGAATAGAACAACTTATCAGAAGAGGCCAGCATACTCCTGAAACACAAACTTAAAAATAATAGACCTAGATAACAAACTAGATAACAAAGTATGGTTAAGTCATTCCATATAATTTGGTTAACATTCAAAAATTATTTAATGTAATTTTTCATAGGAAAAGCGTAAAAGAGAAATACCACATGGATATCTCCACAGATGCAGAAAAAACATTTGACAAATTTCAGCACTCAATCATAATAAGATACTCTCTGAAAACTAACATAGAAGGATGCATCTTCTTCTTGATAGAGGGCATCTACTATAAATCAGCATCATATTATTTTGAAAAATACTAAATTTTTGCCTATAAATTCTGAAAAGAAAAAGGCAAGAATGACAGATATCACTGCTTTCTATTTAACATATTGGATGTACCAGACAGTGAAATATGAAGAAAATATGAAGAAAAATAAGAATTATATAGATTGGAAAGGAAGAGTAAACTTGCCTCTATTTTCAAATGAAATAATACTTTTTACAGAAATTTTAAAGGAACCTGAAAAACAGCTACTAAAAATTAAAATAAAGTAAAAAAATATCTTGAGATACAAAATCAATATGACAAAGCTACATGCTTTTCTGGATTCTAGGAGCAAGCCACTGGAAAGTGGAAGTTTACATAAATTAAATATGTAAAATGTATATAATTTATATATGTAATTCAATTAATATATACATTCACAATGGTTTGAAAACACATAATTTAGGAGTAATTTTAACAAAAGAGATTCAGAACCTATTCACTGGAAATTATGAAATATTTATGAAAGCAATCAAGAAAGACCTAAGTAAATGAAGAAATAACATGTTCGTGAATGTAACTGTCTACATAGTTAAGATGCCAAATTTTCCCAAATTATTTTATAGATTCAGCACAGACTTAATTGAAATCTTGGCCAATTTTGGTAGAAATTGAGAATGTAAATATAAAATTTGTAGAATAATACATAGGTCTTTGAGGACAGGTAGGACTTACACTACCTCATTCAAGACTAACCATAAACTTATAATATTCAAGAAAGTGTGGCTTTGGTGTAGGGATAGAAAAGTAGATAACTACAATAGCATAACAGATTAGAAAAAAATTTTAAAAGAAAGAAAGAAAGAAAGAAAAATTATCCGAACTTGGTCAGTTGTTAGAAAGACAACACAGGATTTAATGAGGAAAAAAAAATTTTTTTTTCTAAAAGTGGTGCTGGAACTATTTATCCATGTAAGAAAGAAGATGAAACAATAACAGAAAAATAAATTAGACTTTGGCTACTACTTTAAACCATATATAAGGATTATTTAGAGTAAGATTATTTATTATTTTATTTTATACCAAAGCTACATTTATAAAGATTGTAAAAGAAATTATAGTACAATATCACTAACATTGAAACCTGGAAGTAGGCAAAGATTTCTTAGAATGGGCACAGAATGCAATAAACACATTTTTTCATGTGTCTGTTGTCCATTTGTATATCAACCGTTAAGAAATGCCTTCTCAGCTCATTTGCTCATTTTTTTAATTGAGTTACTTGGTTTTTTTGTTTGTTTGTTTGTTTGGTTTGGTTTTTGGGTTTTTTTACTGTTAAATTGTTTGGCTTCCTTGTATATTCTGGATATTAATCCCATGTAGGATGCATATGTTGCACATATTTTCTGCCATTCTGTAGGTTATCTTTTCATTCTGTTAATTGTTTCATTTGCTGGGCAGAAGNTTAAAGGAACCTGAAAAACAGCTACTAAAAATTAAAATAAAGTAAAAAAATATCTTGAGATGCAAAATCAATATGACAAAGCTACATGTTTTTCTGGATTCTAGGAGCAAGCCATTGGAAAGTGGAAGTTTACATAAATTAAATATGTAAAATGTATATAATTTATATATGTAATTCAATTAATATATACATTCACAATGGTTTGAAAACACATAATTTAGGAGTAATTTTAACAAAAGAGATGCAGAACCTATTTACTGGAAATTATGAAATATTTATGAAAGCAATCGAGAAAGACCTAAGTAAATGAAGAAATAACATATTTGTGAATGTAACTGTCTACATAGTTAAGATGCCAAATTTTCCCAAATTATTTTATAGATTCAGCACAGACTTAATTGAAATCTTGGCCAATTTTGGTAGAAATTGAGAATGTAAATATAAAATTTGTAGAATAATACATAGGTCTTTGAGGACAGGTAGGACTTACACTACCTCATTCAAGACTAACCATAAAGTTATAATATTCAAGGAAGTGTGGCTTTGGTGTAGGGATAGAAAAGTAGATAACTACAATAGCATAACAGTTTAGAAAAATTTTTAAAAGAAAGAAAGAAAGAAAGAAAAAGTATCCAAACTTGGTCAGTTGTTAGAAAGACAACACAGGATTTAATGAGGAAAAAAATTTTTTTTTTTCTAAAAGTGGTGCTGGAACTATTTATCCATGTAAGAAAGAAGATGAAACAATAACAGAAAAATAAATTAGACTTTGGCTACTACTTTAAACCATATATAAGGATCATTTATAGTAAGATTATTTATTATTTTATTTTATACCAAAGCTACATTTATAAAGACTGTAAAAGAAATTATAGTACAATATCACTAACATTGAAACCTGGAAGCAGGGATAGATTTCTTAGAATGGGCACAGAATGCAATAAACACATTTTTTCATGTGTCTGTTGTCCATTTGTATATCAACCTTTAAGAAATGCCTTCTCAGCTCATTTGCTCATTTTTTTAATTGAGTTACTTGGTTTTTTTGTTTGTTTGTTTGTTTGTTTTGTTTTTTGGGTTTTTTTACTGTTAAATTGTTTGGCTTCCTTGTATATTATGGATATTAATCCCATGTAGGATGCATATGTTGCACATACTTTCTGCCATTCTGTAGGTTATCTTTTCATTCTGTTAATTGTTTCATTTGCTGGGCAGAAGCTTTTTAGCTTGATATAATCCCATTTGTTAAGATTTTCTTTTGTTGCCTGTGCTTTTGGGGTCTTATTCATAAAGTCTTTGGCCAGTCCTACTTTCTGAAATGTTTCCTCTATCATTTATATTAGGAATTTTATATTTTCAGATCCTGTATTTAAGTCTTTAATCCATTCTGAGTTGATTTTGTTTTACGCTGAGAGGTACAGGTCTAGTTTCATTCTTCTACATAGAGACGTCCAGTATTCCCAGCACCACTCACTGAGGAGGCTGCCTTTACCCCAATGTGTATTCCTGGTGCCTTTGTCAAAGATCCCGTGGCTGTAAGTTTGTCAGTTGATTTCTGCCTTTTCCAATTCATTCCATTGATCCATGTGTCTGTTTTTATGTCAGTAGCATTCTGTTTTGGTTACCATAGCTTTTCAGTATAATTTGAAGTCAGGTGGTATTATGCCTCAGGCTGTATGTAAGTATGTATGTATGCATTTTGCACAGGATTGCTTTAGCCATTTGGGGTCTTTTGTTGTTTCGCATGGATTCTAGGATTGTTTTTTTTTTTCTGTGAAGAACTTATACGAGGATTACTTTGAATCTGTAGATGGCTTTGGGTAATATGAACATTTTCACTATGTTGATTCTTCCAATCTGTGAACATGGAATGTCTTTTCATCGTTTGGTGTCCTCTTTCATTTCTTTCAGCAATGGTTTGTAGTTCTCCTTGTAGAGATCTTTCACATCCTTGGTTAAATTTATGCCTAGGTATTTTACTTTTTGGGTGACTATTATAAATGTGCTTGCTTTCTTGATTTCTTTTTCTGCTAGCTCTTTCCTGGAGTATAAAAACACTACTGATTTTTGCATGTTGATTTTGTATTCTGAAACTTTATTGAAATCATTTTTCAGGTCTGAGAGTGTTTTGGTACAGTCTTTAGGTTTTTCTGTTTATATTGGATCATGTCATATGCAAGCATAGACAGTCTGACTTCATCTTTTCTAATCCAAATGCCCTTTATTTCTTCTCTTACATGATTGCTCCGGCTAGTACTTCCAATACTATGTTAAAGAGGAGTGGGGAGACTGGGCATAATTACGTTGTTTCTATTCTTAAAATAAAATATTTCAGTTTTTCCCCATTCAGGATGATATTAGCAGTGGGTTTCTCAACTATGGCTTTAATTTTGTTGAGATACTTTCCTGCTGTATTAGACAGGGTTCTCCAGAGAGACAGAATCAATAGGATATGTTATAGGTACATGACACGGTATTTATTAGAGGAATTAGCTCACATAATTGCTAAGAAAAGTCCCACAATAGGCAGTCTGCAAACTGGATGCCAGTAGTATGGCTCAGTCCACGTCCAAAGACTTCAAAACCATGGAAGGTGATGGTGTCCTTGGTGTAAGTCTTGGAACCCAAAAGCTGAAGAGTCTTGAGCTCTGATGTCCACTGACAGGAGACAATAATGTATCCCAGCTCCAGTTGATACTGAGAGAAATTCACCTTTTTTCCCCCATTTTTTGTTTTCTCTGGGCCCCTAGCAAATTGGATGGTTCCTGCCCATATTGAGATTGGAGCTTTCCCAACCAGTCCCCTCAGGTTCTCTTGCTAATCTCTTCTGGAAACACCCTCATGGACACACCTAAAAAGACAGCTTCACCAGGTTTGTCAGCATTCCTTAATCTAATCAACCCCTAGAGTTAATCTTCATACCTTCTATACCTAATTTGTTCAAAGCTTTTATCATGACAGGATGTTGAATTTTGTCAAATACTTTTTCTGAATCTATTGAAATAATATGGTTTTTGTCCTTAATTTTGTTGGTGTGGCGTATCACATTTATTAACTTGTGTGTGTTGAACCATCCTTGCATCACTGGGATGAATCCCACTTGATCTTGTTGTATAAACTTTTTGATGTGTTGCTATATTCTGTTTGCTAATATCATTAAGGATTTTTGTGTTTATGTTCATCAGAGATGTTGGTGTGTAATTTTCTTTTTTATTGTATCTTTCTCTGGTTTTGGTATCAGGATGGTGCTGACCTCTTTGTATCAGTTTGGGAGAATATCCTGTATTTCAATTTTTTGGAGTAGTTTGAAGATAATTAGAATTAATTCCTCTTTCAAGGTTTGGTAGAATTCAGCAGTAAAGCCATCCAGTTTTGGACTTTTCTTTGATAGGTGACTGCTAATTACTGCTTCAGTCTTATAACTTGTTATTGATTGTTCAGGCTTTCTATTTCTTCTTGATCCAGTCTTGGCAGCCTGTATATGTCTAAAAATTTGTCCATTTCCTCCAGGTTTTCAAATTTGTTGCCGTATAGTTGTTTGTAACAGTCTCTAATGATTGTATTTCTCTGGAATCAGCTGTAATGTCTCCTCTTTCATTTATGATTTTTGTTGTTTGGGTCTCTTCTCTTCTTTTTTTTTAGTTAGCCTAGCTATGGTTTGTCTATTTTATTTACCTTCTCAAAAACCCAACATTTTGCTTCATTGATCCTTTGTATTGTTTTGGGGGTCTCTATTTCATTTAGTTCTGCTCTGAACTTAATTATTTCTTTCCACATACAAATTTGGGGATTTGATTGTTCTTGTTTTCTAATTCTTTGAGGTACAGCATTAGGCTGTTTACTTGAAATTTTTCTGTTCTTTTGGTGTAAGTGTACATTGCAATACACATCCCTCTTAGTACTGCTTTTTCTTTATTCCACATGTTTTGGTAATATCTGTTTATTTTTATTATTTTCAAAATTTTTTTTGATTTTCTGTTCAATTTCTTCTTGGATTCATAGGTCGTTCAGGATCATGCTGTTTAATTTCCATGTGTTTCTATATTTTACAGAGATTTTCCTTTTATTGAGATCTAGTTTTAATCCATTATGGTCTGAAATGATGCTTTAAATGATACTTTAAATTTGTTGAGACTTGATTTGTGACCTAATATTTGGTGTACCCTGGAGAATGCTTCATTGTTGATGAGAGGAATGTACATTCTGTAGTTCTGTAGTTGTTGGATGAGATGTTCTGTAGATATCTTCCAAGATCAATCAGTCTAATGCATAGATTAAATCCTGTGTTTCTCTGTTGATTTGTTGCCTAAATGACCTGTCCAATGCTGAGTGAGGGCTGTGCAGGTCACCAAGTATTCTTGTATGAATGTCTATCTTTTTTTCTAGGCCTAATAGTGTTTGCTTTATATTTCTGAGTGCTCCAGTGTTGAGTGCTCATATATGTATGATTGTTATGTCTTGTTGCTAAAAATAGATCCATTATCATTATATAATGGTTTTCTCTGTCTCTTTTCATGGTATTTGGTTTAAAGTCTATTTTATCCAATATAAAAATAGCTACTCTTGCTGATTTTTGGTTTTCATCTGAGTGGTGTATCTTTTTCCATCCCTACACTATTAGTATGTGTGTTTCTTTACAGGTGTGGTGAGTCTCTTGTAGACAGCATATAAGTTGGGTCTACTTTTTAATCCAACCTGTTATTCTGTGCTTATCAAGTGGGACATTTAATCGATTAACAGTTCAGTATTACTAAGTATCAGGGAAATTCAAATCAAAGCCACATTGAGATATCATCTCAACCCAATTAGACTGGCTATTATCAAAAAGACAGAGAATAACAAATGCTGATGTGGATGTGGAGAAAGGAAACAC
>NW_007733257.1:93621-95582 GCF_000696425.1 Galeopterus variegatus
GGCTATTATCAAAAAGACAGAGAATAACAAATGCTGATGTGGATGTGGAGAAAGGAAACACTCCTACGCTGTTGGTGGAACTATAAATTACTGTAACTATTATCGAAAACAGCATGGAAGCTTCTCAAAGAACTGTAGATAGACCTGCCATACAACCCAGCAATCCCACTACTGGTCATATACCCAAAGGAATGGAAATCTTCATGTTGAAGGGATATCTGCACTCCCATGTTGATCACAGCTGCATTTACAATAGCCAAGAGCTGTAACTAACATATATGTCCATCAGTGGATAACTGTATAAGGAAAATGTGGTATGTATACACAATGAAATATTGCTCAGCCATAAGAAAGGATGAGATTCTGCCATACACAGCAACATGGATGAACATAGGAAAAATTATGTTAAGTGAAATAAGCCAGGAACAGAAAGAAAAATGCCACATGTCCTCACAACTATGAGCTAAGAAAAATAAACAATATAGTTTTTTAAAAAAGAAAGGTAAAAGATACAACAACCACAATAATACATTGAACTTTCAGAAGGAGAGAACAGAATTGAGGTCACCAGAGGTGGGAAAGGGGGAGGGTTTAGCAAGAAATTGGTACAGGGCCACAAAAAATGATTACATTGCATAAATTTTAATAGTTATCCTGATTTGAGCATCACATATTGCACACAGGTATTGTTATTCTATACATTACCCCACAGATATGTACAATCACTTATGTTTCAATAAATAAGCAAATAAATGTTAAAAATGGAAAAAAGAGTGCAATTAATACAAAACCAAAAAAGGTTAAATTAAACTACATCAAAATTAAAATTTTCTACATCAAATGACATCATTTGAAACAGATTGGCAAGTAATAGGAAGACATTATTCACAATACAAAGAATTCTACAATTCAATAATAATAATATAACCCAATATAAATAGGCAAAGCATATGAACAGACACTTTACAAAATAAGATACACAAATGTCCATAAAACCCAAAAAGCAATGCTCAACGCCATTTGTCAGTAGGGAAATTCTTATTAAAACTCTAATGATATTCCACTACATTTCCACTATAAAGGATAAAAATTAAAAGACTTACTACACCAAATCTCACAGAAAATGTGGAAGAACCAAAACGACGTGCCTTCTAATAAGTTGCATTGAGAATAACACATCACCATTTTGATTGTATTCCTGACAAAACTACAAAACCGGATTTTCATGAGAAAAATTTGGATAAATTCAAGTTGAAGAATTGTCTACATGATAATTGGCTTGTACTCTAAAAATATCAATGTCTAGAAACACTAAGAAAGACTAATAATTTCCAGTTTATAGTAGTACAAAATATATAAATAAATAAATAAGACAAGTATATGCAATATGTGATCTTAATCCTGAAGAAGTAAAATAGATATAACATTATTTTTCTTTTTTTACTTTTTATTTCATTATTTAGCAGCTAAAAAAAGGCAAATGTTCTCTTGATTTGACTGTACAAATGCTATGTATCAATATTAACTATTTTAAGTTTGGTACTGTATTTTTAATGTCTTTTCCTTATAAGTGTGCTTTATATCTCCTAGATAGTGTAAATTAATTCAGAAAAAATTATATTTATATATGGGTGTGTTTATGTTTAGAGATATAGAAACATATGTGGAGAGTGAGATAAAGATTATTAAAGCAAATGAGTCTAAATGTTAAAAATGGCTGATTCTGAGGAGAGAGGATATGCTAGTTCCTTGTACTATTTTTGCAACTTGTCTGAAATCTTGAAATTATTTTTAAAAATAAGCATATATAACCTCATGTCACTCTCCTGATTTCAGATCTCTAATAGCATTCTATCACAATTATAATAAAATCCAAAAAACCTACCATGTTTGCAAGACTTTATGAGAGCCGACCTAGGGATTTACTTTTTTAACTTTGTTTCTTACACTTTCTTTGTTAT
>NW_007733257.1:96059-97104 GCF_000696425.1 Galeopterus variegatus
TTATGAGAGCCGACCTAGGGATTTACTTTTTTAACTTTGTTTCTTACACTTTCTTTGTTATGTGGACTCTGGCTACGCTAACTTCTTTGCTTTTTCTCAAACATTCCAAGCAGCATCCCTCCTCACGCCTTTATCTGATGTTCCTTCTTCCTGGCTCTTTCTTTTCTAGGTTGTCTCCACGTCATATTCCTTCACTTCACTCACGTCTCTGACCCAAGGAGGAATCCTTTGGTCTTCCCCTGTGGAATTGCTTCCTTGTCACTCTCTGTCCTCTTCCTCTTGTTTTTCATTTCTTCCTAGCACTCGCTGCTTATTGGGATTGTATTATGTGCTATCGTCTTCTACTTTCCTCTTTGTCTTCTGCTTTAGAATACATATGTAAGGAGTGTGCTTTCTCACATCTGCGTAGANTTATGAGAGCCGACCTAGGGATTTACTTTTTTAACTTTGTTTCTTACACTTTCTTTGTTATCTGGACTCTGGCTACGCTAACTTCTTTGCTTTTTCTCAAACATTCCAAGCAGCATCCCTCCTCATGCCTTTATCTGATGTTCCTTCTTCCTGGCTCTTTCTTTTCTAGGTTGCCTCCACGTCATATTCCTTCACTTCACTCACGCCTCTGACCCAAGGAGGAATCCTTTGGTCTTCCCCTGTGGAATTGCTTCCTTGTCACTCTCTGCCCTCTTCCTCTTGTTTTTCATTTCTTCCTAGCACTCGCTGCTTATTGGGATTGTATTATGTGCTATCGTCTTCTACTTTACTCTTTGTCTTCTGCTTTAGAATACATATGTAAGGAGTGTGCTTTCTCACATCTGCGTAGACAGAACATAGAGAAGTGTTTGGCACATATTAGTAACTCATAAATATTGAGGGAATAAACAAATGAATTAATAAAATACACAAGTGATTATTTGATTATTATGATGATGATGATTGCCTCAGAAAAAATAAATAAACCTGTAACATGTAATAAAAGCGAAGACCAGGAAAATGGTTTTTGTGCTTGTGTGTAGCCTCCCTTCACATGCTGTCTGTGTTTGGTGTC
>NW_007733257.1:99335-100409 GCF_000696425.1 Galeopterus variegatus
ATTTTATTTAAAAAGTCATCGCCATAGCCTAGGTTCTCTACTATTTTATCTTCTAGAAATTTTTATAGTTTTGCATTTTACAGTTAGGAGTATAGTAATTTAGAATTAATTTTTGTAAAGAGTGTAAGGTTTGTGTCTAGATTCAATCTCTTGTGTGTGTCCAAATCTTCCAGCATTATTTGTTGAAAAGACTATCTTTGCTACATTTTATTGCTATTCCTCTTTTTTCAAAGATCAGTTGACTATGTTTATTTGGGTGTATTTATGGGCTTGCTATTCTATTCCATTAATCTATTTGTCTGTTCTTTCACCAGTACTGCACTGTCTTTATTAAAGCTTTATAATAAATGTTGAATTTGAGTAGTGTTAGTTCTGTGACTTTGTTCTGCTCCTTCAAGATCATCCTGGTTAGTCAGGGTCTTTTGCTTCTCCATATAAACTTTACAAGCAATTTGTTAATGTTCAGATAATAAATTAATGGGATTTTTAATTGGGATCGAATTTAACCTATAGAAAAATTTGGGGAGAAATGACATCTTGACAATGATGAGTCTTCCTTTCCATGAACATGAAATATTTCTCCATTATTTAGTTCTTCATTGATTTATTTCACTAGAATTTTGTAGCTTTTGTCATGTAGATCATGTACATATTTTGTTAGGCTTATGCCTAAGCAATTGTTGATGGTATATAGAAAAATAATTGACTTTTGGGTAGTAACCTTGTATCCAGAAACCTCACTGTAATTGCTTACTAGTTACAGGGGCTTTTGGGGTGTGTGTGTGTGTTCCATGTAAGCTTGAAAAGAAAGATTTTCTGTATAGATGAACGTTATCAGCTGCAAATTAAGATAGTCTTCTTTTTTCTTTCCCAATCAGTAATATCTTATATTTTCTTTTCTTATTTTATTCTATGAGTGATAATGTTTTAAAGTATTGGTGAGAGAGGAAATTCATATGTTGTTCATGATACTAGTGGGAAAGCTTGAGCTTCTCTCCATTTAGTCTGATGTTAACTGTAGGTTTTTCATAAATATTCTTTATCAATTTGAGGATGTTTTCTTTATTCCTAGTT
>NW_007733257.1:101881-102684 GCF_000696425.1 Galeopterus variegatus
TGTCTGATATCAGTAATTGCTGTCCTGTATCTTTTTTTTCTTAGTTAGCTTAGCTGGAAGCTTATTGATTTTACCAATCTTTTCAAAGAACCAGTTTTAGTTTTCATTGATTTTTTTTCTATTAATTTTCTATTTTCAATTTCATTGATTTCTGCTGTAATTATTTTTATTTGTTTTCTTCCACTTACTTTGGATTTAAATTACTCTTCTTTCCCAGTATCTTAAGAAGGATATTTTTAGGAAATTAATTTTTGACAAAGTAGCAAAAGTAATTTATGAAGTAAAGAAAAAGTATTTTAAAAAATTAATGCTGAAAATTATACCATATCTCCTATTTTACCCCATATAAAAATTAATTCCAATGAATTAAGACTTAAACATAAAATTTATAAAGTAGAGTTTCTCGACCTCTGCAGTACTGACATTTCGGACCAGTTAGAACTTCTCTCCCCACCACTGTAATAATTAAAAATGTGTCCAGATTTTGCCAGATGTTTCCTGGGAGGCAAATTCACCTCCATTTGAGAACCACTGTTATGGAAAAAAAGGGTGGAAAATATCTTTACATCCTCATAGTAGGAAATGTATATTGTTTTAAACACACAAAAATCAAAAACAATTTAAACATTGATAAATTCTACTTTACCAAAATTAAAATTCCTTTTTACCTAAAGACGTCATTAAGAAAAGAGACAAAACACAAGCTATGGAAAATATTTACAACACATATATGTAACAGCTTGTGTTCGGAATACTAAAGTAACTCTTAAAATCAATAAGAAAGAGACACTATTGCTTGGGCT
>NW_007733257.1:102887-110338 GCF_000696425.1 Galeopterus variegatus
TTTTTTTTCCTGAAGAGCAAAAACAATGTCTTTTATTTTCTTGATAATATTCCTAAAATTTGCATCATGATACTAAGTCTCCTGTTAATTACATCTTTCAATCCATAGCCAGTGAAGGAAAATATTAGCAATCAAGGTCAGATTTGTATCCAATGATAATCACCTTCCTATCTACCCCTTTGGTTTCAGGTTACCATACACTCCAATAAGCATGCACTGACCTTTTTATAAACTCCATGGATCCTCTAGACTAACCATTGAGCTTCTGCTATTACGTTATTAATTTGATAATTCTGTTGCTCCTACTAAGACACACCTCAATTTTCCACCGAGTCCTATATTCTGAGACTATGTGTTTTATAAAGTGATAAATATGTCCTATTAACTTTTACACCCCCGGCTCTTGGGCCAATATTGGCAACATGGCAGTACCTAGTAAGCATGTACTAAATGAGCAATTAAAGAAAGCTCTTCTAAAACTTCTCTGTCTCAATATGTTCTTAATCTGCTTTATCTTGATTTTATGTAGGAGTAAACCTAGGATCGTAAATAGTACAGGTTGGCAATCCCATTTCCATTAAACTTATGGTGACACGAAATTTGATGAGAGTAATTGATTTGATGGATCTCACTATTTTATTCCCTATCTCACCTTCTCTTCCCTCATTGACGTTTTTCATATCTTCTCTATATTATGTTGTTAAGCATGGAGTTTTCAAAGCTCTTTTTCCTTTTTCTGGCATCATGTGCAATGCTCTCCCTGGGGAGAAAAGCATAAGGCAGCACCAGTTCTCTGCATCCTTGAGTCTGTGATGGGAAATGAGACATCTGAGAAGATACCACTGTTCAAAAATCATCTGGGAGTGTGTATTGTTCCAGCTTATCTTCATGATAAAATTATTTTTCTGTAAACGTTGACCCTAAATCATGAGGCAGAACCTAGAAATTGTATCCAGGCCATCTCAATGTCAGTCTAATCCAAGAGGTGTCTCAAAGAGACTCATGCATTTAATTCACATTTGGTGATGACTTTGGTTCTCAATTTACACACTTTTGCCACACCCCTCTATACCCTGTCACAGGCACGTCTTAACTCTGTTTAGTCCTAGGGTTGCTCCTTCCCTCCTTGTTTCTTCCTTGGTGACATTTGCAGCACAGCTTGGCACTTAGTAAGGAATAGTGGTCTACTGGATGTGTGTGAAGGTAGGAGTCGAAGGTCTGAGCAAGTGCCTCAGCTTCAGCATTTACTGGCCCATGGGGATTTGAGATTAATTAAAATCTTTGAATTTCAGATTTACTAAATAAAAAATGTAAATAGATAAACATAGAAATATGAGGGAGTGTGTTCTTTAAATTACAGAAGAGTGTACTGGTGTTGATTTTCAAGATTTTATTACTGAAACAGCATAAGGAAATGGCACTTAAACCCTAGGCTTTAGCTGAAGAACCAAGAAAACAGTTTACAAAAATTATGGTGTTCAAGAGTATTAAGAGACCATCTGGACAGGACTTACAGATGAGGTAGCTAAAATCCAGCCTGTGATCTTTCTCTAGCACATAATTTGAGGACAAAAAAATGGGTTGATGTTGAGGACAGAAGTTTAAATTTGGAGAATTGACATAGGGAGTGTTATTGAAGTACTTTGAATCCTGCCATTGCCATTGGGGAAGTAAGCATGGGGGCTTTTCTATTATCCAAAGTTAAGTGAGAAGAGTTCAAAAGAGACTGTTCAGAGGGCTGGGTATGCTGTTCCCTCTGTTCCTTCAAGCTAAGCGATCAAAGCAGACTTATGATGGACTCGGCCCTGAGAAATGCAAGAATCAATAAGCAACTGAAAGTGCCTGTGGCTGTAAATAAAATAGTGGGATGAAACTGCACTCCCATGAGTTAATGGGCACAGATTCATGTTTCCTATCACCCTTGTGTGTGAGTGCATGTGTGCACATGTGCTTGTCACAGACCCCCAACCTGGGTTGAAACCTACATTGATTGTAACAACCAGGGCTTGAACAGGGAATTTTAAACAGCCAACAGCCTGTGCATCATGAGGATGAGAAATCCCCAGCAATGTGAGTCTCCAGAGATAACATGAAAGTGGTGCATTAGGAAATGTGTTAGCTTTGAGTACGTCCCAAGTCCACAGAGGCGTTACTCTATTGTGGAGTAAGATTTGTCTCACTTTCTTGCCCCTTCTCCCACCTCAGCTCCTATCCTGTAAACAATCCAATTAAGAGCCTTTCTGCTACTACAGGCTGACTTCTTTCATCTGGGAGGGATTGGGGAAAAAAAAAATTAAGGACTGTATATGAAGTTCAGGGTGTGAAGGCTACCTAGGACTTGAAATATTATTCACAGAAATGACTGTTCTGATGATTAGAAGTCTCTTATTTTATTTTAACATGACTATATAAGTCATACAAACCACCTCAGTTTTTGTCCAGCTGGAACAGGGAAAGAAGCAGATGGAATAGGTTTGTAGGGGCAGTTGTGAGAAAGCATAAAAACTTGCTTTATGATTTTATTCTAGAATCTGATCTTTTAATCTGTTACATTATTATTATCATTATCTTTACTAACATCCTAATCATCACTGTCATCATTTTTATTATTTTAGATGCTTAGGGAATTGAACTAGATTGCTAATGATTTTCTCTCTCTTTTATGCTTAGAAGGAGGATATGGGATTGGTCCGTAATAGATCTAGATCTTTTAAGAACTTGGATATTTCCTGACAAAACCACAGAACTAGTGGTTGATATAGGTGTCCTCCAAAGGGGCCACGGAGAAATCTGAGATGAAGATGCCACATTGTTTTCTGTGTTATTCATTTATTCATTTGTCCATTTCTCACTTATTTCTCAAGCATTTAGAATGAATCAGACACTATGTCAGGTGCTTGGGTTATAAGGCAAGTGTGACAACACATTTAAGGAGCACACACTTTGGAAAGGGGGAGAGACAATTGCACAATTGCAATAAGGCATGGTGACCTCTCTAGTTAGGGATATACGCAGGGTCCTAGAGGTTTGATACATAGTGATGTGTATATAACTGGGTGATAGCCCAGAGGAGGATGAGATTCGAAGTAAAGGGTTGAGGCCATCAAAGAGTCATGGGGAAACTGTTTCAGGCAAAAGGAACAATGTGCAGCAAGGTCCAGTGGTTTGAGAAAGTTCAATGATCTCTATTGGTTAAAAGCATAGATCTTTCAGCTAGATCTGGATTTAAATAATACTCACTGTATAGTCTTGAGTAAATTACATAAGTACTGTGTGAAGTGGGAAAGAACATAGAAAATAAGGTTACATACATGGCTGGGTAATTGTTCTGGAAGGGTGTTATAGGTCATGTAAGGCTTGGGTCCAGGCAGTTTCTTAGAAAACAGCTGCAATAATCCTGAAAGAAAATGATGATGTCCAGTAATTAGGACAGTGTCTATAGAGAAGGGATTGACAGACTTGGACAGGTTCAAATGTTGAAGAGCTGGAAGAGAGTGTCAATGAGTGTGGATGAGAGAAAGTGAAGAGTCAAGCACATCTCTCATGTTATAGCTTGGATAAATGAGGGGTGAGTCTGAAATAATGAACAATGGAGTTGGGATGAGTTGTCAGTACTGGACAAGCATTGGTTAAAATACCTGCAAAATATTAATGTGGAAATGTCTTGCATTAAGGCCGCAATAAGGGTATGAACCCGAGGAGTTAGATTTTGATGCACAGTAAGATTTTAGAAATGGAGACGTGTAGTTGGTACTCTAAATAAAATAGAGTGGATGACATTTTCAATGGCAGGACATAGAGTTAGAAGATAAGAGGATCTAGGACTAAACAGATTCTTCTGAATTTGATGTGTGTTTCACTGTACTTATATTAGTATTTGACTAAAAAATAAGATAGGATATAGTAATTAAAAATTTAATTGCATATCAATATAGCAATGCAGAATAAACAAAAAACTTTAGGAAGTATTTAAACAGTATAATTTCAATAATTCTATAAGGCAAAAATAATCATGGCCAAATTTAAAATATAAACAAAATTCACAAAAACTTAACCACAAAAAGGTAAAAAGCAGCATTATAGATACACAGATGGATACATAATGCACAAAATAACTTTTAAAAATAACAAATATTCCAATAAATGTAGCTAAAATATAAATAAAATGAGAAATTCAAATATTCAATTACACGGAAATACTACCAATATCATTTAAATAAGAAAAATGCTAAATAATGATATGTCAGTATTTACCTCTCAAGTTGGAAAATATTAAAAAGAATAGAGTGTGCACTGGGTGCTGAAAAACAGCAATCATATAAACAGGAATTGAAATTGGTACAAATTTAATTTGAAACTTGTCAACATTCACTCATATAATAAATATTTATTCTATTTGTATATGGATGAGGTGCTATTAGAGGTACTGGGAGCATAAACATAAATGCTTTAAATAGCCATGATCTGTTGAAGCTTTCGCTCTAGTTATATGATCTGGAACTGCACTGTACAGTATGATTGCCACAAGCCACACGTGGCTGTTGACCACTTGAAATGTAGCAAGTCTAAACTGAGATATGATCTAAGTGCAAAATACTCATCCAATTTTGAGCGCCTACTATAATGAAAAGAAGAAAATGAAATATCTTAAAATTTTTAGAATAGATACATGTTAAAATGATACTATTTTAAATGCATTGGTTTAGATAAATCATTATGATTAATTTTCCTTATTTATTTTTACATTTTTCTTTGAATGTGACCATTAGAAAAATGTAAATTATGTATATGGCTTGCATTATATTTCTATTAACATAAATCCAGAATCTATGTGGAGTTTCAAAATTTTCATTCGTTTTGACTATATTCTAACAAACTATTCAGAAGCGCGTTTAGAAATTCATGTTAAAGCAAGTTCATTTGCATATTACTCATAGAGAAAATAATCGTAACATCATAAACACTTAAAAATTGGAAAATGCTTTGTTTTACAGCATATGTATTTTCTGTAAATTGGAAACTCATTAAACTATGATATAGTTAAGGTCATGAGAAAACATTTACCTTAATGTTAAAATTTTTAAAAGGGGAAAATATATAGAGATTTTTATAGCATGTACCATATATATGATATACATAATATATGCTGACTATATGTTTATGTGTGTATACATATATATAATTTATTTGTCGAAAGAGAATTTTCTAAAATAATGGAGTTTATCACTGTAGGTTATCATCTCTATTAAGACTGCCTACTTTATTCACCCGTCTCCCAAATGCCTAACAGTTTTTGACACAGTAAATAATCAATATATGTCTATTGAGTAACCCTAGTAGTACCTATTTTTACATTTATTTATATTTTTCATATGCTCTACTAGTGCATAATTTATACTGAATAAGTAAGAATAAACTTTTAAAAATTAATACATATATATGGTTTAATTTAATTATAACGTTGCCAGGAGAAAAACAGGAGACTTTAGAATTTAAATAATCCACTAAAGCTTGTCACAGCTTGTCTGCGGCTGAACTGAGAATAATACCTATGTCTTCTGGTCAAGTCATCTGCTCATTGCACTGCTGTTATCAGTGGTGTGACTGATCGTGTGCTTAGATATAATCAAAGTAGAAAGTGAAAGCAGTTGAGCGCCTTTAGATGATTAGTCATGGGGTACAGGAAATTAGTAACTGAATTAGAAATTGTATTGATTAGTTGTGAAAAGCAATGCAGAGGAGACTAAAATAAGACTATGCACATTACAGCCTGAATAATGGGAGTGGGACAGTGTCATAAATTGAACGAGACAGGGGATTAAGGAAGCAATGAAGCTAAATTCAACTTCAGACATAGTGTGTTTGAGAGGCTGGTAGAACATCCAGGTGGTAAAGTTCATTAGACTTAAAAACACAGGACGAAAATTTTAGAAAGATATTGAAATATAAGAGAGATGCGGGAGTCAGTTTCATGGAAGTTAATCATAGTACTGTCTTCAACCAAATATTCAAGGTTGCGAGATCTGAGTACTATAATCTGTCACTTAAGCACAGGACGGTTTTGGAGTGTTGCAGATAGCACAGTTCAGCATTTTACAAAGGCATTTAAATTCTGGCAGGAACCAACGTTTTACTTAGCATAAGCAGATTATGATTAGCAATGATGATGACCTCTCAGGAGAAAGGTGTTGAGGAAGAGCAAAGTATTCTTACAGCAATTCACAAAGATGGTATTTCTATTCTAAATATAATGTTTGCTCCCATAACATAACCTGAAGAACTAAGGTTCTTCAGATGCTCAATCATAGCTGGGCAGTTCCTACCAACTGAATGGCAAATAAACTGTGCTGTTTTTCATGTATTCTAATTAATGCTACTTCGTCTAGGGCCCTACCACCCTGAACACGTCCAATCTCATCATATTAATACTACTTAAATAGCACGACACTCACATTAAAATTCTTGATGAATATAAATGTATATATATATATATAGACGGCTCTAGATTTTCACTAGAACTAAGTCATTATTAAGCAAGCATACGTATGTATACAACATATGAGAGGTCCTTAAAGTGTTCACGGAAAGATTCGTATTATCTTTTAGTTCCATTTTCCATAATCTGTGTGTAGTAGCCTCATATATAGTCTTCACATACATGTACATGTGTACAAGCATATATGTACTTGGTTCTTGTGCATATAAGAAATGAAAATATACATACATATAACGTTTTTGTGTGTTTTAATATTGAGACATAGTGACGTTCTCAGTGTTAATGCAGTCCACATGCATATACTCATCAATATGCTATTTTTTTTGAGAAACTCTTAGGAAAAATGTAACCAACAGCATGGAAGAGAATAAGTATTTGGCATGTGAGAAATGTAAACATAAGCAAAGAATCAGAGCAGGGATTGAGATTCTGTTCATTGCTTCTTAAAAACCTACATTAATAACATCTATAGCTTCAACTTCTTCCAATACTACACATCAATTCCTTAGCCCCTACTTCCTCTATTTGACCCTATATTCCTGCCAGTTTTCTTTATCTGTAAACAATTCAAATTCTACCACTTTTATAGTCTCCCATAAAATATCTATGAGAACCAACCATTCTTTCTTCTCTTGGTTTATACTCTGGACCTTTTTAATTAAATTTACTAAACTTTTGTTACTGCATCTGGTTGTGTATTATATTGTTCAGTCTTGAGAATAGGGACTTCTGTTATCAACTGAATGTATCCACCCAAATTTCATATGATAAAGCCCTAGCCCCTAATATGATGGTACTGGGAAATGAGGCCTTTGGGAGGAAGTTAGGGTTAGATGATGGGATTAAAACCTTATGGGAACAGACACCATGGAGGTTGTCCTCTCTCTCTCTCTCTCTCTCTCTCTCTCTCTCTCTCTCTCTCCCTCTCTCTCTCTCCCCCCACACACACACTCTC
>NW_007733257.1:110501-111413 GCF_000696425.1 Galeopterus variegatus
CTCCCCCCCCCCCCCTCCCCCCCCCCCCCCACACACTCTCTCACTCTGCCATACGAGTACACAAGGCAGCCATCTGAACCAGAAATAGAGCCTTTACAAGAACCTGACTATACTGGTACCCTGATATCAGACTTCTTGACTTCACAACTCTGAGAAAATGAATGTCTGTTGTTTGAGAACATGTCTTATTATCTGAGTGCACTTTTTGACCTGTAATGTAATCAGGTAAACCCCAGGCAGAAAATGGCAGTTTCAGTGAGCTGATGAGATACAGAAAGGAGTTTAAGGCTACAAAAGCAGCTTCCATATGCTGGAGCTGGCACTGGAGAGGGGAGAGCTGTGGGTGAAGCAAATGGCCTGCTCACAGGTGCCTGCTCAAGAGCTGGCCTGCCTATGCATAGGGTAGACTTTGCAATGTCTGGTAGAGAATGCTGGCTGCAGGGATGAGAACCTAGTAGAAATGTTGAAGATCTTGTGGAGCTGGGAGATACTTTATTTATGGTCTGGCAGTATAAGAAATATTCAGTGATCACCTCAGTCTCAGTGTTGAGGGCAGAAACTAAGAAAGTACCCATTGAACCTTGGCTACATGTCAAAAGAACACAGAACCCAGGTTAAAGGGGCTCTCCCTGGCCAATTTTGAGATAATTTGAATATTAAATTTTATAATAATAGTATCAGATGAATAAAGTAGAACTTAATGAATCCACACTAATATAAGTTGTGTAAATTTAAAGATTTATAGGAAGAAAAACGGAAGATAAAGATTCCTTTACAACGAAGGGAAAATTTATAAATATAGAAGCAATTACGGAAATTTTTTAAATCACCATTTGAAAACCATTTTAGTGATAATTTGTCTCAAACTATCAGTAGATATTAAATTTTATGAGTGAATATTAGACGAGAAAG
>NW_007733257.1:113059-113409 GCF_000696425.1 Galeopterus variegatus
ATTTGAAATAAAAATTAAAGCCACAATGGGATATTAGTTCACTTTCACAAGAATGACTAAAATTAGGAAAGTCTGACTATACAAAGTGTTAGCAAGAATATGGATACACTGAAAATATCATAATTGATGGTAAGTAGAGTGCTTAATTGATACCACCCTTTTCGTAGTGTTTTCTTTCTTTTTAATATAAAGTTAAACATATATCAAACAACCCAGGAAGTACACTCTAAGTATATATAACAGAAGACATGTTAAGATTTGCACAAGAATATGTATTGCAGTTTTATTCATAATAGTCCAAAGCTGGAATCAACTCCATTGCTAATCAACACAAGGATGGATGAATAAAT
>NW_007733258.1:0-26528 GCF_000696425.1 Galeopterus variegatus
TCTGTCCTTTTGGCTCTGCAACTCAGGGGGTCATCATGAGAACACACAGTTCCCCACAATGCACTTCCCCGTAGAAGTTGCAAACCTGAATTCCTGCAGTCTAGATGTGAGAAGCACATTTTGCAAATCGTTCCCTTAGTGTTAAACTTGCTTCTAAAAGCTTTACCTCCAGTGAGTGTTTCTGGCAGAGATATACAACACAATTTACCACCCGTTTCAAGGCCTTTTGCTGTGTGATTTCAGATAGACTTTCCGAAACAAAACTGTTTTGAGCTCTAACTCTGTTCTATCTACCACTTCTTTGTTTCAGTGAGTTATGGTGAATTCTACACGGGGAAGCTTCTCTGTCTTTTTTTCAGAGAGATTTTGAAACTGAATTCTCACAACCTGTTTCGAACAAGGATTCCAATGGGCTTACCCATAGAACTTGCAAACTCAACGCCTACAGGCTAGATGTGAGAAGCACATTCTGCTGCTTGTTCCCTTGAAGTTAAAGTTGTTTGTAAACCTCAACCTCCAGTGAGTCTTTGTGGAAGAGGTATACAGCACACTTTCCAAGCCTGTTTGAATGGCTTTTGCTGTGTGACTTACATAATCTTTCGGAAACCAAACTGTTTTGAGCTCTAACTCTGTTCTAACTATCAGTTCTTCGGCTCAGTGTGTTATGCTGGATTCTAAATGGGGCAGCCTCTCTGTCTTTTTTTCAGGCAGACTTTGAAGCAGAATTCTCACAACCCGTTTCCAACAAAGGCTCCAATGGGCTTCCCCAAAGAATTGCAAACATCAATTCCTACAGGCTAGATGTGAGAAGCACATTCTGCTGCTTGTTCCCTCAGAGTTAAAATTGCTTCTAAAAGCTCAACATCCAGTGAGTGTTTATGAAAGGGATATGCAACACATTTTTCAAAGCAGGTTTGATTGGCTTTTGCAGTGTGATTTCACAGGCTTTCCAAACAAAAGTGTTTTAGCTCTACCTCTGTTCTAACTACCACTCCTTTGGTTCAGTGAGGTATGCTGGATTCTAAACTGGGAAGCTTCTCTGACACTTTTTCACAGAGATTTTGAAACAGAATTCTCACAACCCGTTTCCATCGAAGGATCCAATGGGCTTCCCCAGAGAACTTGCAAACCTGAATCCCTACAGGCTAGATGTGAGAAGCACATTGTGCAACTCATTCCCTTAGAGTTAAAGTTGCTTCTAAAAGCTCTAGCTCCAGTGAGTGTTTCTGTCAGAGATATCCAACACACATTTCCAAGCATGTTTGAATGTCTTTTGCAGTGTAATTTCACATAGACTTTTGGAAACCAAAATGTTCTGGGATCTACCTCTGTTCAAATGCCACATCCTCAGTTCAGTGATGTATGGTGGATTCTAAACGGGGAAGCTTCTGTGACTCTTTTTCAGAGAGATTTTGAAACAGAATTCTCATAACCCATTTCCAATGAAGGCTCAAATGGGCTTCCCCATTAAACTTGCAAAACTGAATTCCTACCGTCTAGATGTGAGAAGCACATTCTGCTACCTGCTACCTTAGAGTTAAACTTGCTTGTAAAAGCTGAACCTCCAGTAAGCACTTTTGGCAGAGATATACAACACAATTTTCAAGCCTGTAATAATGCCTTTGCATTGTGATTTCACGTCTTATTTCCGAAAACAAACTGTTTTGAGCTCTTCCTCTGTTCTAACTACCCCATCTTCGGTTCAGTGAGTTATGCTGGATTCTAAGCAGGGAAGCTTCTCTGTAGCTCATTCTCAGAGATTTTGAAATAGAAGTCTCACAAGCCGTTTCCAGCATAGGCTCCAATGGGCTTCCCCATAGAACTTGCAAACCTTAATTCCTACAGGCTAGATGTCAGAAGCACATTCTGCCGCTTGTTACCTTAGAGTTAAACTTGCTTGTGAAAGCTCAACCTCCAGTGAGTGTTTTTGGCAGAGATATACAACACAGTTTTCAAGCCTGTATGAATGCGTTTGCAGTGTGATTTCACGTCTTATTTCCGAAAACAAACTGTTTTGAGATCTACCTCTGTTCTAACCTCCACACCTTCGGTTCAGTCAGTTATGCTAGATTCTAAGTGGGGAAGCTTCTCTGATGCTTTTCACAGAGATTTTGAAACAGAAGTCTCACGAGCCGTTTCCAGCATAGGCTCCAATGTGCTTCCCCATAGAACTTGCAAACCTGAATTCCTACAGGCTAGATGTGAGAATCAGATACTGCTGCCTGCTCCAATAGACGTAAACTTGCTTGTAAAATCTCAACCTCCAGTGAGAGTTTTTGGCAGAGATATACAACACAGTTTTCAAGCCTGTATGAATGCGTTTGCAGTGTGATTTCACGTCTAATTTCTGAAAAAAACCTGTTTTGATCTCTACCTCTGTTCTAACTACCAATTCTTCGGTTCAGTGAATTATGATGGATTCAAAGTGGGGAAGCTTCTCTGACCCTTTTTCATAGAGATTTTGAAACAGAAGTCTCACAAGCCATTTCCAGCATAGGGTCCAAAGGGCTTCCCCATAGAACTTGCAAATCTGATTTCCTACAGGCTAGATGTGAGAACCACATACTGTTCCCTGTTCTCTTACAGTTAAACTTGCTTGTAAACGCTCAACCTGTAGTGAGTGTTTTTGGCAGAGATATACAACACACTTTTCAGTCCTGGTTGAATACCATTTGCGGTGTGATTTCGTGTCTAATTTCCGAAAACAAACTGTTTTGAGCTCTACCTCTGTTCTAATAACCATATCTTCGGTTCAGTGAGTTATGATGGATTCTAAGTGGGGAAGCTTCTTTTACGCTTTTTCACAGAGATTTTGAAACAATAGTCTCACAAGCCATTTCCACCATAGGCTCCCATAGGCTTCCCCATAGAACTTGCAAACCTGAATTCCTACAGGCTAGATGTGAGAAGTACATGCTGCTGCCTGCTCCCTTAGAGTTAAACTTGTTTATAAAACCTCAACCTCCAGTGAGTTTTTTTGGCAGAGATATTCAACACACTTTTCATCCCTGTTTGAATGTCTTTGCAGTGTGATTTCACGTCTAATTTCCAAAAATAAACTGTTTTGAGATCTGCCTCTGTTCTAACTACCACATATTCGGTTCAGTCAGTTATGCTAGATTCTAAGTGGGGAAGCTTCTCTGACACTTTTTCACAGAGATTTTGAAAAGAAGTCTCACAAGCAGTTTCCTCCATTGGCTCCAAAGGGATTCCCCAAAGAACCTACAAACCAGCTTTTCTACAGGCTAGATGTGAGTAGCACATTCTGCTGCCTGTTCCCTTATAGTTAACCTTGCTTGCAAAAGCTCAACCTCTAGTGAGTGTTTTAGGCAGAGATATACGACACACTTTTCAAGCCTGTTTGAATGCCTTTGCAGTGCTATTTCACGTCTAATTTTGGAAAACAAACTGTTTTGAGCTCTACCTCTGTTCTAACTACCACATCTTCAGTTCAGTGAGTTATGCTGGATTCTAAGTGGGGAAGCTTCTCTGACGCTTTTACACAGAGATTTTTGAAACAGAATTCTTACAAGCCGTTTGCACCATAGGCTCCAACAGGCTTCCCCATAGAACTTGCAAACCGGATTTCCTACATTTTATATGTGAGAAGCACCATTCTGCTGCTTGCTCCCTTATGGTTAAACTTGCTTGTAAAAGCTCAACCTCTGGTGATTTTTTTTGGCATAGATATACAACACACTTTTGAAGCCTGTTTGAATGCCTTTGCCGTGTGATTTCACGTCTAATTTCTGAAAACAAACTGTTTTGAGCTCTACCTCTGATCTAACTACCAATTCTTTGGTTCAGTGAGTTATGCTGGATTCAATGCAGGGAAGCTTCTCTGATCCTTTTTCACAGAGATTTTGAAACAGAACTCTCACAAGCCGTTTTCAGTATAGGCTCCAAAGGGCTTCCCCATAGAACTTGCAAACCTGACTTCGTAGAGGCTAGATGTGAGATCCACATTCTGCTGCCTGTTCCCTTATAGTTAAACTTGCTTGTAACAGCTCAACCTCCAGTGAGTGTTTTTGGCAGAGATATGCGACACACTTTTCAAGTCATTGGTCCAAACCTTTCTGAAGTCCTCCAGTCAGATGCAATTTGAGGCATATTAATGCCGCTACAGTGGGATCCGTTTGCTCACAGTTCAAAAGAAGCATAGTTTTTCCTAATGTTTTCTTACATTCCTAGGAAAGAGTAGAGGCTCTATGCAGCCATTTCAGGTATGAACGTTAACATTTAAAGTGGTGAATCTTTGAGTTATGCATATTGTCCTCCATGATGTGGGTGGTACTCATCCCATCAGTTCTTCAACAAAAAGATGGGCCTTGCTGAGCCAGAGGGAATTCTCCAGCAGACTGCCTCCAGGCTTTATCTGCACAGTCAGCTCTGCTGGGTCTACAGCCTGCTGGCTCACACTGCAAATGTTCACTTCCCAGCCTCTCCATAACTACATGAGTCAATTTATTATAGTAAAGCAGAGGTACTTATATGATAAGTAAAATACAAGTGATAATAAATATATGATAAATATTATATATATAATAAATCATACATGTTTGATTCTCCTAGCAAAAGTCTAGGCATGTAAACTTACAGAACTATATGACCCTTAAAAATAAAGTGGTTTTCTCCTTCTAATTATTTGTGAGTTACTATATATATATATATATGCGGAACAAATAGGACACATACATACATATATATCCTATTGGTTCTGCTTCCCTGGAAAGCCCTACTACATCAGGGGAAGGCAAATGGTTCGTGTGCTTTAACACTCATGTTCCACACTTCACCTCCTCAGACCCTCCCTTGATAGAGAAATACGTAGAAACCACACATGTGCCTCAGATAAATTCTTGCAGGGCTTAGTTTTGTGTGAGGGGCTGAGCTCTGAAGCATGGCACAGTGTGGTGTCACAGTGTAGATGCTGAGTGTGCCCCATCACTCCCAACAGCATGTCTTCTTTCCATTCTCCCCTGCACTGACAAGCATGCATTTGGGTTTGTATTCTTTTTTAAAGTATTGTTTATTTTTTTAGAAGACTCATAATCTTCAG
Source organism: Galeopterus variegatus (assembly GCF_000696425.1). Taxonomy (NCBI): domain Eukaryota; kingdom Metazoa; phylum Chordata; class Mammalia; order Dermoptera; family Cynocephalidae; genus Galeopterus; species Galeopterus variegatus. Next base: position 5,060 of record NW_007733258.1, read on the forward strand.
ATTAGGAAATATAAATTTGACCTCAAATTCAACCTCCACTAATTGCTAGCTGTAAAAGCCTTGGGCAAGTCAAACTTTGTGCATTAGTTTCCTCATCTGCAAAATGAGCATCATTAAAATTCCTACTTAATAGGTTTACTATGAAGATAAAAATGAAATTATGGAATTCCAGGTTGGAGTGCAAATACTACAAAACAATCTAACTGCATTACTAAGGCATGACAACCTCACTGAAGGGGTGGGAGACAGGTGCTGACCTAAGCAACCTGGGAAACCATAGGATTGAAGGCAGGGGAAACTGTACATAAACATAGTGCTCTAAATGATAAGGTTATTTCCCACAGAGGCATGGGTTAACAATTCTGTTACTGCTATACATGTACACTGGAATTAAACAATTAGGAAAATGGAAGGCTGATGGTAGAGATTTACAAATTAGCAAGGGCTGAAGGATAGAATGACCCATGGGGCAGTGGTTTAGATTTGGAGACAACAGTATGAATTCATGTTTAGATTAATATACATACAGATGGTCACCTACAGAAATAGTTATAGATGTGTGTGTGTACAGGGGTTAGTATACCGGCATCTATTACCTTGCTCTATGCTGTGGATTGAATGTCTCCCCAAAACTCATCAAAGCTGATCTGCATTGTTGCAGTATTAAGAGGATGGGAATCTGACTGCGGTATTTGAAAATGGGGCCTTTAAGAAGTGATTGGATCATGATGCCTATGTCTTGTGAATGGATTAATCCACTCATGCAGTAATGGGCTAATGGTTTAATGGTTTATCCTGGGCACAGTCTGGTGGCTTTATAAGGAGAGTACGTAAAAGGGCTCTTGACATTCTTGCCACATGATACCCTGGTCACCATGGGACACTGTAGAGAGCTCTCGCCCAGAGGATGGTCCTCACCAGATGCACTCCCTAGACAGTGGACTTCCCAACCTATAAAACTGTAAGAAATAAATTTTATTTCTTTGTAAATTACCCAGTTTCAGGTATTCTGTTATAAGACACAGAAAGCAGACTAATATACTCCATCAGTCAGGAGGCCTAGAAACAGAGTCCACAGGAGCACCAGCAGAGCCAGCACCCAAAGCTTGGTTTCTAGGGGTCTTCGGAGAAATGGTAGATTCTAAGACTGAAGAAAAACGCACAAGATGAATCTGGAGCATCTTGTAATACCAGAAGGTAAGAACATGCTCAAAAAAATTAAAAAAGTAAACAAAAAACTCACAATGATGAGAATGTGACAAAAAGACACAGGAGGCAACTGAAATAGCTCCCAACAGCTAAAATAATTTGAGCCCCCAAAGTGGTAGTAGATTATAACTCAAAGTTCAAAATGAATATATAAATAAAATAAGTTATATATGTATATATAAGTGATATATATTTAATATATATATTTAATATATCCATGGGATTGAATTACTAAATAACAGAGGAAAAGGGACAAATTTCCTATTCAGAAATATTAAAATAACTTATATAGAGCATGACTCCCCATTTCTTAAGTGTGAGCTGCACAAAGTGACTCCCTGTCAAAGAGTACGGGATGGAAAGGGTCAGAGGGAGTGACTTTAGAGTGGAGAAATCTGACAGTCACGACTTTCGCCAGACGATCAAGGTCAGCACCCAGAGTGGTGTCATATGGATAGCATTTACCTTGATATGATATGATAGGGTGAGAATGGTACTTTATCTCCGTGGTCTTCCTCTCAAGACATATGACACCAGTCTAATCATGAGAAAAGCATCAGACAAAGCTCAATTGAGGGGTATTCTACAAAATGCCTGACCAACACTCCTCAGAACTGTCAACGGCACCTAAAACAAGGAAAGTCTGAGATATCATCGCAGCCAAGAGGAACTAAGGAGACATGATGAGTGAATGTGATATGGTATCCTGGATGAGATCCTAGGACAGAAAAGGACATTATGTGAAAACTAAGGATATGAGAATAAAGTATGGATGTGCTATGGTTTGAATGTTTGTTCCCTCCAAAGCTTGTGTTGAAACTTAATCCCTATTGTAACAGGATCAAGAGGATGGGAAATCCGACTATGGTATTTGAGACATGAAGCCTGTTGGAGGTGATTGGATCATGAGGGCTGTGCCTTCATGAAAGAACTAATCCATTCATAGATTAATTGGTTAATGAATTAGTGGATTATCATGGTAGTAGACTGGTGGCTTTTTAAGGAGAGGAAGACAGGATGTGAGCATACTCTTGCCCTCTAGCCATGTGAAGCCGTGCACTGCCTCAGGACTCTGTGGAGAGTCCCCACCAGGAAGAAGGCCCTCACCAGATGTGTCCTCTTGACCTTGGACTTCCCAGCCTCCAAAACTGTAAGAAATAAACTTTATTCCTTTATAGATTACCCAGTTTGGGGAATTCCGTTATACGCAACAGAAAACTGGCTAAGATAGGACTTTGTTCATCAGTTGTAACAAGTGTTCATTGCAATGTAAAGTTTAATAATAGAGAAAACTGGGTGTGGGAATATGGAAACTCTATGTACTATCTTCACAATTTTTTTGGAAATCTAAAACTTCTATGAAGATGGATATTATTATAAAATGAAGTTATATATTTTAAGTTCTATTCACAGTGAATGGCTTCTCAATAATACTGTTTTTCATCACTATCATTATTTGTTACTTAGATGAATTTTTATACAGAGAAAATTGAGAATACTAGGTAGATCATAATAAAAACAAGTCTTAAACACGAGTCCAATTCTTACAGTAACGATCAGACAGGGATTAAGAAAATTCCTCTGTGAAACTTTATTGATTTTGAAATTAGAGAAAATTTTTTTTAAAAAAAAGGATTACCATAAAACCCAATCTAGTTTACAGAGCATGCATAAAATAATGGGACGAGAAAACCTTGTTTCTTGTAGTTATAAAGTGTACATAGTCATGTCTATTCAAAACTGACAATAAAATGAAGAAATGTTTTTTCCAATATTTATGTGGAACACCAGAAAAGAGCTAAAAAGGCAATGGAGAGTGTCCTCTCCTCCAGAACAAAGCTTCATTTTCTGCCATGTACCATGTTTCCCAAGGCTGCCATAACAAAGTTCCACAGACTGGATGACTTTAACAACAGACATTTATTTTCTCACAGTTCTGGAGTTTGGAAGTCCAAGATCAAGCTGTTTTTGGCAGACTTGGCTTTTTCTGAGGCCCCTCTCCTTGGCTTATAGATGACAGTCTTCTCCCTGTGTCTTTGCATGGTCCTCCTCTTCTTTTAAGGACGCCAGTCAGATGAATGAAGGTCCACCCTAATGAGCTCATTTCAGCTAATTACCTGTTTAAAGACCCTATCTGCAAATGTAGTCACATTCTGAGGTACTGAGGGTTAGGACTTCAACATATGCCTTTTGAGGGGACATATGCATCAAACGAAGTGATGTATATAAAGCACCCAACAGAGAACCTTGCACAGAGTAAGTGCCCCCCCAAAAGGGGTGATACTTATTTCTCCAGAACCGTGCAGACAAGGTGAAAGCAACCCTTCCTGGGTGATTTTGCCCTTTTCTCATCTTCACACACCTGAGGTTGGCCCCAGGCCTAATGTCAAGCTAAGCAGATGCTCTTCCCATATTCTTCTGTGGATCCCCTTTTTCTTCTTCCTCCTCTTATCCAGTGCTTCAGCCCATCCCTATGAGGAACCCAGATCTCTCAGACCCTTTGGGTCCTCCAGAATCACAAATGGTGTTCTCAGGAAAGAATGCTAGGCTTGCTCATATAAAGAGACTAAAATGACTGCACCAACTGAGAATGCTCTTCTTCTCCCATGTGCTTATCTTCACAGAATTAGTGATCTAAGATTGCAGTTTTAGGCTTAAATCCTGGTGCAAGGCAAGTGGTGAGTGTGTGTGTGTGTGTATGTATCTGTGAGTGTGTTTGGAGGAAGTTGGGGGTGAGAGGGGAGGAACAAGGACCATGCATGGGGAAGCAGAACTGCTTCTGGCTACTGTGGATCAGAACAGGGGTGTGGCCACCAACATTAACTTAAGACTCAGCTCCAGGAACCTCATTTTGCTCCACACTCCAGCTTGTCTTTTCTAAAAAGTCATTTTCTGAGTCAGATGCCCAGGTGTGAGTTTGTCTGAATTTCTCTATTCATCTGTTGCTAATCCCTCAAGACTTTGCAAAACTAATAATAATATGTTTATAGATGCATTTGACTTTGCATAGTACTTTTATATATATATGACCTCATTCTCTTCTCTAAATGAGCATATGATGAGAGTAATATAAATAATACTGGACCAAGAAGGCATAAGGAAAAATTATTCTTTAATAGGTACAGAGTTTATGTTTAGGATGACTAAAATGATTTGGAAGTAGGTGGAGGTAGTGGTTGCATCATGGATGCAGTTAATTCCACACAATTATACTTTTTAAAATGCTTAAAATGGCAATCTTTATAATATATATATTTTACCCTGATTTTTAAAAAATGGGGAAAAAAATACTGGACCATTTTACAAAGGAGAAAATGGACCTAGAGAAAATGCTACTTGCTTAAGACCAAGTAACAAGGGCATAAATTCAGGTCTTCTGAACTTTATTCCAGGAAACCAGATATTTCATCCTTTAAGCTAGGGTAATGAGCAGAGCATTAAAACTGGATAAGTAGAATTTTGTCTCATTTGATTGATGAATTTTAAACTTGAATTCACAATAATTATAGTCAGACCATAATTTATTATAATTTGAAGCATATTTTCAATGCTATACATATCATATATAAATATATATATGGTGATATGAGTGTATGTGGGCTTGCTATGAAATTTTGCTAGGCATGACTACATTTACAGCTGTGTGATACAATAGATTTAAATGTAAAAACAGAATTTCAGCAGGCTTATTTTTCTGGCTTGTGTTTGTGACCTCTGGGAAATTTAGCATGGTGTGCAAACACAAGACTTCCAGATTAACATATAATTAAATACAGTATAAAAGAAATACCTAGTCTTGACCATTCATCTAGTTTCTTAGTAGTCAACCATCAAGAGAAAATTTCAATCTTAAAAACCAAATAGTAGAGACTCTTTCAAAAGAAACTTTAAAAATGTAGCACATTCTGATTTGAAATGCTACAGCTTAAAAGAGTTGATTTCAAATTCCATTCCTGGTTGTGATGAAATAGCTACAGCAGACCAGCACTCCCGCTATGAACAACTAGAAAAACTGGATTAAGTTAAAAAAATAAAGAAAAAAACCTGTTTGAAGGTATTGATGATTTGCTGAAGTAATCAGAGTTTAAGAGGCCAAAGTCCCTGTGAGAAGGAAGCTGAGAGAGGTGGGCCTAAGTCCTGGAGCTGCTCTTTTGTCTTTGGAGACATTGCCAACTCCCGGTGTGTGGGGGAGGGCAGAATGCAGGCAGAGGGCCTGGGCACACGGCCACTATGCTGGGAGGAAAAGAAGGTAGAAATGTTAGCAATCTCATGGTGCTGGAAGGACACAAATTGGAATTCAAGAAGGACTTGGGGAGCCAAATCTAGGTGATAAAAGAATTACAAGGAAGTAATCCTGCACTTAGATTCATTTCCCTTGAGGCATTTGCTGACATCTGTAATTGCAAAGGGCAAGAGGATAGTAAAACAGACAGAAGCTGCTGATGGGCAGAGTGCAGTTTTTTTGCAGTTTTAATGAACTGAGAAGAACTCCACCAAACAGCCCAATAGGCACCTTAGAATCATGGTTGGAACTCCTGGACAGGGTAAGGATGAGCTACGGGTAGATGTGGTTTCACAAAACTACAAGTCTCTGTCTCCTCAGTTTCTGTTCGGATTAAGATAATCTATAATCTAACTGCCTTCTAGATGACAGAAAGGACACTCTCTGGAGTAAAATAACATCCTCCAGAGTCTCTGTAACTTATAAGAAATGTTTAGCATATATATAAAAATAAAAGCCTAAACATGCCAATAAACATGACCAAGTGAAAAAAAAAAGAAAGATAGAATAAACAGACCCATAAAAAAACAGTTGCAATGAAATGAATAATGAAGACCTTTATGTGAAAAAGACTTTTGGGAACAGTGGTGAGAATGCTCTCTCATGTCTACACAGGGGAGTTGAAGAAAGCCACACACTGGGGAGATGAGATCTGGGCTGAACCTTGAAGAGTAAGGAGAAGGAATGGTAGAGGCTGAAACACAGAAACACAAAAGACAGCAGAGCACACAGCCCCCACAAGTCCAGAGCAGACTCTGTTGGGGGTTCACAGAGTCTGCTGATAAGACTTAAAGCTGGTAAGATGTTTGGGGGCCTGTTGGGAGGAATCTTGAAAGAGAGACTAATGGCTTGAACTCTGTCCTTAAGGAAATCAGGAGTCCAGCCGAAGTCATTCAGTCTGTGACTTGGTCAGATTGTTGTAGGAAGGTGGTCCAAGGAGGCTGGCCAAGAAGGGAGTGTTTTCGTGACAGATGCACTGGTTCGGGGCCTTGCATCAGATTCACAGGCCAGCAGCCCTGCAGGTGCAGAGGTGGAGCAAGGCGACCTCAGTAGGACTTGGCAGCCATTTGCATGAGGGGAGAATTGGTGAATATGATCGTGAGGTTTTATCTCAGATCCTGGTTGGATGTGGTGGCATTAGTCAAATTAGTGAATGCACTTTAGTAAATGGCACTGGGAAAATGAAGCTAGAACCCCACCTCTCACCATATACAAAAATTAACTCAAAATGGTTTAAAGATGTAAATGTGAAACCTAAAACTATGAAACTACTAGAAGAAAGTGCAGGGGAAATGATCCACAATGTGGGACTGAGCAAGGATTTTTAAACAAAGTCTTCAACAGCACAAGCAATAAAAAATTAAAAAGTGGGATTATGTCAAACTCCAAAGCTTTTGCACATCAAAAGAAGCTGTTAATGGAGTGAACAGACAACCTACAGATTGGGAGAAAATGTCTGCAAACTATACATCTGATAAGAGGTTAAAATAAAAAACATATAAGAAACTTAACTCAACAGCAAAAAACAAATAACCCAATTGAGAAGAGGGCAAAGGATCTTAACAGACATTTTTCAAAAGAAAACATATGAATAGCCGATAGGCACATAAAAAAATGCTCAACATCACTAAGCATCAGGGAAATACAGATCAAAACAATGAGATGTTACCTCACTCCAGTTAGAATGGCTATTATCAAAAAGACAAAAGAAAATAGGTTGGTGAGGATGTGGAAAATGGGAACACTTGCACACTGTTGATGGGAGTGTAACTAGTATAGCCATTATGGAAAATAGTATGGAGCCTCCTCAAAAAAATTAAAAGTAGAACTACCACATGATTCAGCAATCTCACTTCTGGGTATATACCTAAAGGAAATCAATATGTATGTCTAAAAGATATCTGCAATCCCATGTTTATTGCAGCACAATTTACAATGACCAAGATATGGAATCAACCTAAGTGTCCAACAACAGATAAATGGATTAAAACAATATGGTATATATATACACAATGGAATACTGTTCAGCCATAAAAAGAGTGAAATCCTGTCATTTACGGCAACATGGATGGACTTGGATGATATTGTGTTAAGTGAAGTAAGCCAGGCACAGAAAGAGAAATACCATTTGACTTCACTCATGTGGCATCTAAGAAGAAAACGAAGCTGGTATTGTAGAGGCAGAGAATAGAAAGAACAGTGCTACCAGAGACTGAGGAGGAAAGGGTGGGGAAGGGAAAAAAGAGAGAGGCTGGTCAATGGATACAACATTTCATTACATAGGAGGAATAAGTTCTAGTGTTCTATCGCACAGTAGGGTGGCTATGGTTAACAGTTAAGTTTTATATATTACATAACAGCTAGAGGAGAAGCTTTTGAATGTTTTTTTCTGCAAATAAATGATAAATGCATGAGGTTATTGATACCTTACCTATTCTGACCTGATCATAAAACATATATATGTATATCAAATAATAAGATTGTACCACGTAAGAATGTACAATTACAATGTGCAAGTTAAAAGAAAAAGAAAAAACAAATTAGTGAATTCAGGATGGAGTTAACTTGGCGACAGAGTGTATAGAGACCAGATATAACAAGCTCAAAAGAGAATAGGATGAGTTGCAATGAATACAGGCCACTCAAATAACAGACATTCATAGGCACCTCTGGCACACTTAGAAATATGTCTGTGCCTCCAGGGAGAGATCTGGGGACATGTATTTGGGAATTATTAGCATGTCAGAGAGATTTGAAGCCAGGACAGAGAGTGTGGTCATGCAAGGAGAACTTTAACTGTGTGAAAATTAAGAAACTGAGGAGCACTAAGATTTGGGGCTAGAGAAATCAGGTGAACCTTGTTTGGCCATTGTGATGTCAGAGCTGCAAGCAGAGTGAGCCCTGCTGGAGCCTTGTCTTCTTGTGAAGCTGCAGCCACCCTCCACACTTAGTTGCAACCGTGTGCACCACTGGCTGTCAACGATGGCTTAGCCTCCCACCTCACGTGACCGCAGCTGACCTAATAATCATGATGACCAAAAGACACAGAATGCATGAAAGCCAGGGGGATTAAGAGACCACAGAAGTAACAGGCGAGGTTCATTGCTTTCCTTGTCTAATTAGAGAGAGGAAACATCGCATAGTGGTTTAAGGACTTAAATCTGGATTTGGACTTAGTTCTAGCACCTACAAGTTGTTTGGTTTTCAGTAAGTCGCTTAAACTCTCTGAGCCTCACTTTCATTAGGACGAAATGTTTATTCAACAAAAATGTATCTGTGAAACCTACATGAGCTAGGCCATCTACTTGGCATGAGGATCACATGCAAACAAAAAAACAAAAGTCTTTGCTCAGCATAGCTTACATTAGTGGTACCAGTGCACAGGCTGTTGTAAGGGTAGAGTGAAATGGCATGAGAGCTGTTAAAGCACAGTGCCTGGGACAAGGTAAACTCACATTCAGTGTTAGCTGGTTGTACCACGTACAAGGCATGGGCCAAAGCTAAATCTGACTCTCTTCTTCTTGAGGGTGCTTCTGTGTTGGATCAAGCAAACTGGACAGATGCACTAAAAATAGAAATATCACAACCAGCTGCAACGTTTTCACTCATAAACTCACCACATTAACAACTTTGTTACCAATTATAAATTGCCAATATTAAAAATGAAGTGTTATCGTTGAAATAGTTCTCATTGTTTTAATCATCCTGAGTAAAGAGTGCAAATCTCAGTTTAAACTGATAAAGTAAGTTATTAAAATTTTAATATGCAAGTGGTTTATCTTGCGGATTATTTGCCAATGATAAATGATGTCATGCCACAGTGTACTGAAGGAGCAGAGACTAGTGGGGGGTCCTCTGGGACGACAGCTTTCATCGGGGAGTCCAAGAGGCTCCAGACATTAAAATTTTAAGAATTTCCAAACTAAAGTATCTTTCCAACTTCCACAAGAGGGAATAGATGTGACAAATACAAGATGAATTGTGACACAATTAATTCAATTTATCTTAGATGATTTTGGAGACATGGAGGGAGTGACGTGCTTTTTGTTTTGATTTGTTTTGTTTTGTTTTTATTTATTAAGAATATTCATGAGATACAAAGCTAATTGTCACCCGTCCTGCCTGTGATGTGAGGGCCAGATTCATACTGGGGGCATACCCATTACCAGAAATTACTTTTGTACCCCTTGTTCCCACCCAGTTATCCCCCAACCTCCCTCCTCCTCCCCCCGCCACTCCACTTTGTAGCTCTAGGAATGTCCCCTCCGTCTGTTAGACCATGGCACTACTATGGTCTTTCTTTCCTTCCTTCCTTTCTCTCTTAGCTCCCACATATGAGTGAGCACATGTGGTATTTACTCCTCTCTGCTTTGCTTATTTCACTCAATATAAGTTTCTCCAGGGTCATCCATGTTGTTGCAAATGAGAGCCATCTTTTTTATGGCAGTTTTTTAGAAACCTAGAAATGGCAATGGAAGGGGTGTGGATTTCTCAGTGCTGTCAGCACTGCTCAGGCCCCTGAGCTGGGACCCAAGTATTTTGGTCCTCCTTCTGTGTCCCTAGGATGGGTCTGTGCAAGATGCAGGTCACAGTATTTGTAACTACCTGGCAGTTACTTTGCTAATTAAATTTAATTTTAATATTTTATTCACCATAAAAATATTAAAATAATTTTAAGATTTATTTCCTATGCATTTGGTTAAGTGGTTCATTTCTCCAAGGCCTGATCACTCACAGTTAAAGTATCAAATTAGATCGGTATATACACAGTGATAAGGGCACACCCCCAGCACCTGGTGTCCTTAGGAGACTAGAAACAGCTAGTTGTACTGAACCTTATTATTAGTTACTAAGTGACTGAAGCTGGACATGGTCTTAGGGAAATTTGGGGGCATTTGTGTTACAGAGGTAAAGCAGCATTTGCCACACTAAATGTTCTATCTCATGGACAGAGATAAAAAAAATCCATCTTTCTTTATAAAATTATATTTAATACTTTATATATATAAGAAATTAACAATAAACAAACCCACAAATGTGCTTCTTGGTTATTGAATACAAAAAGCACCAAGCCAGGGTGCTTTTGCATATTTTGGCAATACAGAACACATTGCCTAGCTTTTGGCTTATAAATCATTCACTCATCCATCAAACTTTGTGATATAAAACAGATACGAGTTTTTCAGACTGCAAAAGACAAATGCATCTCACCGTCAGGTAGGGAGGAAGTAAGCGGGTTCTGAAAGAGACGCCTCACTTCAGGAGTTCTGATGGTGGCATCAAGAGGATGTTGAGGAGTCAGGGAAGGGATCCATAGATTCTTCCACTGCCCCTAGAGAGAGGGAACAGAAGAGAGCCAGGCACTCACTGTGCCATGGAAGGGCACATGCTCTGTTGTCGGGCTCTTTGGGGGCTGTAAAAGAGAAGCTATGATGTGTGTTCTTCTGAGGATATAAGAAGAATCAGGGGATCCAGGAAAATAACCTCACCTACCTCCCACCTAGGTTCCCCTACCCCAGCCCACCACTGCAGGGGAACACCAGACAGAAGGGAAGGGGCAGAGAAAGTGCTATGATGTGTGTTCTTCTGAGGATATAAGAAGAATCAGGGGATCCAGGAAAATAACCTCACCTACCTCCCACCTAGGCTCCCCTACCCCAGCCCACCACTGCAGGGGAACACCAGACAGAAGGGAAGGGGCAGAGAAAGTAGGTCATCCCACAGCCATTACTGCAGGAGTTCCCATCCACCATGGCGACTATTTCTGTAGAGACCAAATAACAGACTCCTCTCTCTATGCTACTGTAAGTTCAAATTCCTCCTAGAGACAGTATGTGATGGTTGGCAAACTGTAACCTGCAGGCCAAACCCAGTCCCCACCCACCCTGCTTCCACCTGGGGTACACTCCAGCTAGCACGGTGAGCTGTGGACACAGAGCCAGATCCCTTCCGCTCCCCGCCGTCTCCCTACTGCCCCTCGCCACTGCCTGCATCCTGCCCTGGTTTCCACCTACACACTGGGGACTCTGCTGTTGGCAATTGCCTGGCACCAAGTGTGGCATTTCCATCTGGAGTCAGTGATTTGGGGAGTCCCTTGCTCCAGCCAACATCCCCACTGTGAGTCAGCAGGGCTCTACAGAGAGTCTCACCAAATCTGGATGTCACAGAGGTAGAAAGTGAAACTGGTACTGTCCCCAACTCACCTCCTCCAAGTGTCCCTTCTCCAGCCTGCCAGGTACTGTCCCCTGGGGATCACTACTCTTCCAGAGCACAGCTGGGCACAAAGGAGCTCACCACGCAGGTGGACAGGGCAGCAGTTTTCCCTCTTGTTATCTATATCCCCGTCTACATCAATTGTACATCCTGACAAAACTTAAAATATTTCCTTTGCAGAAGAATTTGCTGACCCCTGCTCTAGCAGACAGAAGCCTGACTGGCAGAGTTAATGAACAGCAACAATCCACTGAGCATCTGTTGGGGGATCAGACACCCACTCCCTATCTGTTTTACGGGGTGCCAGGCATTCTTCACAGCATGACGACCTAGGAATGAGTAGCCCTCAGTAGAAGGGGACAGGGGCTGTGGTCTCCCAAAAGCCCCTGAAGAGTGACAGGCAGGCCCACCACTTGGTCATCAGCACATCCACTACTGGCTGGGTCACTGGACCCTGTGCCGGCAGCACAGGGGATGGCTCACAGCATAGTGCAGGACGGTGTTCACCAAGCTCCCAGTCTAGGCCAAGCACTGTTCTAGTTACCAAAGTTTTCAGTGGTAACTCATCACCTTCCTAACACTGGTGAATTATCTCACCCAGCATCAACATGCCCAACATAAGATCGGTCAGCCAGTAAACATCAGAGTAGAGGTGTGACAGCAGATCTTTCTAATTCCAAAGTCCATGGCTTTTTCTCTATACCATGCATTTTGTAAAATAGGTGCTTAATACATATTTTGCAAAATTGGATTTGAATTAAGCATCTTCATCAAAAAGTATTAAGCCAGCTACATAGCAAGTTTCTGGAAAATATGGAACATAAGACAAGTTTTGATGAGAAATAAGGAAGACATGAGCATAAAGGGTCAATTACGGGGGCTGAGTAGAGAGTCAGAGTGGGACATTTTTAACACCCAAATGGCAGGGAAAGGGCTTGGCCCTGGCCCAGTGCTAAATGGGAACACAGAGATAAACAAAAGGTGCCAAATAGAAACTTCACGCAGTTCCATTTTTGTCTAGATCAATTTTGATCATGAGCACGGGTGGGCAATCTAAGTACTGACACTTCTGGTAACACCTGTGTCGGTGAGATTATTTGAAAGCAAGAAAAGGAGGTTTTCTCTCTGGATTTTGACCCAGCAGTGTGCATTACAATCTAAATATATAAAAGCTATCATTTCACCAGTAGGCTCCTATGGTGCCATAAAACTTAATAGCAGAACCCAATCTTATCACTGCAGAATGACTGACTTCAGATGACAGTGCTGTGGGCCCTGATTGCCATGTGATTACCACCCTTTGAAATTCTCTTAAAAGGAACTTGGGACCTAAAACACAGCAGAACTGTGGTCTATTTATAAATCTGCACTACTGCTGAAAAATAATAATGACTCTTTGTTAGTAACCTATAGCAAATGGGAGCTCAACAATTTAGTCCTTTTTCTGGTTAAGAGTTAACATAGTATGTAACAAATTGATTACAAGAAAAAAATGCCTGCTTTTTTTTCATGTAATCAAATTAAAGTAGTGCAAAAACGTTTTTGAAGCCAAGGATTCGAGCAAGGTGGATGTTCCATACATTGGGCTCGAGTCTCTTCCATTGTGAAGGATAAATAAGGAGAAATACAGGAGGTTGTGAGGATGCCTGAGGCAAAAATATTACAGTGTCTCAGGACAGGACAGGAGGAGCAGAACAGGGAGCAAAGACCAGAAAGTTACGTGTTGGCAAAAATGACTTAATTATCTGATTCCCTGTAAAGAAACAGATAAATGACAAGAAACCAGTTCACAGGAGGAATGGGCATCCATGATTTATCCTGAGTTTAGTGACCATTCTCTTGTATGTCCTACACCTTCCACAGTCACACAGTCTTGCAATAACTACCACACAGAGAGTAGCAGCAGCGAAGTCCCTGGGGCATTGCAAGATCCTGAACCAACGCAGAATCAATGCATGGTCACTGTGTCATCCTTACTCTAAGCACACTAGTGTTCATTACAATGATTATCACACTACAGAAAGAAATAAGAAGATGTAAATGAAACAAAATGAAAGAAATAAAAAGACATTCTGTCACCAAAATGTTCAATAATGAGACCAACCTGTATTCTGAGAATTCCACTTCATTATGATTTTAAGGCATGCCTAAGTACAGTTAATGGCAGTTTAGAGTTTTGTCCAATAAATGCTTTCTAAAACATTTATGTGAGGTTTAGATTACATTAGAATGATGTGTGGGTGTTTATTCACTTCTGTCATGTTCTTTAGTCCTACAGCTTTACCTAAATACAAGTATTGTTCTGTGCCATTAAAATAACTGTTTTTAATTGGCAGTGAAAAAAAAAGCTGCTAATTTTTGTTTTTCTCCTTTTTAAAAAATTGCATTTTTGTAGAGAGAGAAAAAAAGAATTCTTAATAATCTTTCTTTCTTTCATTACTCCCTGAGTTATCTTTGGTCCTTCATTTTTAAAAGATGCATAGTACATTTGTCTGGCTCTAGGAGTTTGTTCTTTGAATTACAGAGAAGGAAGAAAGGAGCACTTGCCATCACTGTAACTGCACCCAGATAATGCTCCACACAAAGATCACACTGAGGCTGGAAGCTACGTCCCATCCAGCCCCTTAACCACCGGCTTGAGCTTCTCCCTCTTGCCTTGCAGCCCAGGATTGGGAGGAATGGTGCATACAGGAAAAGGCATTTTTCCCCAGGTCTTAGGCAAACGTATTAGCCTTATATGTTCACGGCAGACCATTACAAATGGTCACTTGCAATCTTCCGTGAGTTCCTGTTTTCAGCATCAACATCTTGGCAGGGTTGAGCCAAGAGGAATTTGGGTCTCAATGATGGTAGTGAGTAGTCAACCCTCAGACCTAGCCTCTTAAACCTTGCCCTACCTTTCTTTGGCTGGCTCCCCAAGCAGCTCTCACCTGGTCTCATGGACATGGAGGGTCTCTGCAGCCAGCAGATGGGGTGTGCTGCTCTCTCCACACACTGCCACCCCACCTCATCCTGACGGTGCCAGCCCCACTGCAGAGGGCCTCTAATCAGCTGGCATATCCCCAGGCTTCTTCTCTTTTTGAGTTTTAAAATTCTGACTACCTGTAACTATTCAGTGACAGTAACACTGAGCAATAGAGAGTTATTGATTCAACAAATATTTATTGAGCATCTACAATGGATAGGTATCAGCACTAGAAACAGCAATAAAAACAGCCAAGCCCCAGTCTTCATGAAGTTATGTTGTAGCATGGGAGAGAGAAAACAAACTAATAAGTATATAATATAACGTCAGATAATTACAAGTGCTATAGTAAGAAAATATAAAGTATAGATTTTGTAGACAGAAGAAACTGTATTTTCAATAAGATGGTTACAGAAGTTAAGAGGAAAATCTTGAATAAAGAAATAAAATGTGAGAGGCAGCCATAAAAATACCAAGGGGAAGAGATTTTCAAGAAGAAAGAACAAGAGAGACCCGGAGGTGGAAATGAGCTTAGCACGTTCAAGTTCTGGTACAAAGGCCAGTGTGATCAGAATGGAATAGGGCACAAGAGTGGGGCGGTGATCAAAAATGGGACAGGAAAAGTAGGCAGGGCCAGGTTACTGAAAGATCCACTGAAGGCCACCCTGCCGTGATTGGAGACACGACTGCAGTGAAAGCCGGAAGCCTGCCATGTAGCTTGTGCAACTGAATAGCAAAGGGACATCAGCATGGATGCCTGTGGCAGCAGTGGCTTTGAGCAGAGGTGACTGGATTCAGGACATATTTAGAAGGTGAAGCTATCAGAATTTGCTAATGGATTAGATGAAGGTATAAAAGAAAGATAAGAATTAAGAATGATTCTTAGGTTTTTGTTACCATTTACTGAGAAGAGAAAGCCCTGAAAAGGAGTCGTCTGTGGGTAGATCGAGAGTCCTGGTTCAGAGCATGCTCAATTTGAGGTGTTGTTAAACATTCAGTGGGAAATGCAGCACGGACAGTTGGATGTGTGAGTCTGAAGTTCAAGGAAGCAGCTGGAGTTGGGGACATGAATTTGGGAGCCCTTGGGCCAGAGATGCCATTTAAAGGTGTGGGACTAGGCAGCGAGGGCAAACAGACCTCAAAAGCTGAGATCTGTGTCATTTTGAGGCCAGGACAAGGGTGGCAGGGGGATCCTCTAAAGGAGACCTGGAAGAAGCAGCCAGCGGGCAGGAGGAAAACCAAGAGGGCGCAGAGGCCTGGAAGCTGCATGTGAGGAAGCATGTTAGGAGAGAGCAGTCCACGTGTCAAATGGCCAATGGGGCAAATAAAGTGAGGGGTGAAAAGTGACCCCTGGATGGGGCAGGATGTAAGTTACTGGTGACCTTGACCAGGAAAATGTTGGTGGGGGGCCGGCCCGGTGGCGCACTGCTACAGTGCGCCGCTTGGGAGTGCGCCAGCGCACCCGCCGAGGGTTCGGATCACACATACAGACCGGTTCCCACTCACTGGCTGAGCGAGGTGCGGGCGTGACACCGAGGGTTGCGATCCCGTTGCCAGTCCCGGTCCGGTACGGGCGCGACACTGAGGGTTGCAATCCATTGCCGGACATGAAAAAAAAAAAAGACAAAAAAAAAAAAATGTTGGTGGGGGGGTGGGGACAAAGGTCCAGGTAATGTGTGTCCAGTGAGAAGGCAGAAGAGGAGGTTATGTCGAGCAACAGCCCAGAGGCTTCTGCACTCAAGCGACACAGGGAAATGAAGGGAAGTGACCAGGTAGGGGAGGAAACTCTCGGAGAGATGAGCAGAGGCAGGCGATGCCTCCTGCAGTCACCAATCCTTGGCACAATTCCAAATGAGATATGCACTAGGCTTGGCAGATGGTTCCAACAAAAATACCTGACACATTTTGTAAAGGTTCATTATGGGCCAGTTTTACTTTAATAAGCAAATTGTCATAATAGCAAATGGTGACAGTCAAGAGAGTGAACTATAAAATTAATGCCCGAGCCATGTGACAATGTATCAATGGGAACTTTCTTAATTTGAAAATTCACTACATTGCATATTAATATATTAAAATTTTTAAATAATTAATTGATTAATTAATTAATAATAAATTTGTAGCACAACATAATTTAAAATTATGACTTTAATTTGCTTATTCTTTTACCCCCATCCCATTAAGGTGTAAGCTTTCTGATATATATAGTATATACAAAAATACTACAGATAGTATTTTTTGTGTTTGTGAGTAGTCATTTAATAAATAATTTCAGAATAAATCAATTAATCAATGAGAAAAAAAAAAAAAGAAAATTCAAGCATCAGATGTTGAGTATTTCTAAACCTTTTTCCCCCACAGGAAACTCAAATACCGGACAGTCTGATTCGAAACTGGACACCATGCAACTCCAACATTTTTTTCACAACTTTCAGAGGAACAACAGATGTGTTTAGAAGTGAATGTCCAGTTGCTTGGGGTGGTGTATATTCCACCAGAAAAGATGCTTCCCACCTCTAGAGCTTTCTCTCATTTAAAATTCCACCAAAGCTGGTTCTTTATACCATGTTTGAGTATATACTACTAGTAAAAAAAACCACTGACATCTTTCATTATAAAAACTACCCTGACGGATAATGTCTTTGACCTGCTATTTTCCTTCTCTCTGTCTCTCTCTCTCTTTGCTTTCCATAGCTCCCCCACCTCTTCCCTGCTTCTTTGGTTTTGAGTAAGAGGAGGTCAGAACAGCAAGACCAGGTCACATGAAGATGCTATTTCCAGAACCTTCCTAATATCCTTATTTCTTTTTTTTTTTTTTCCTTTTTGTCTTTTCCCGTGTCCGGCAATGGATCGCAACCCTCAGTGTCGCCCCCGTACCGGACCGGGACCGGCAACGGGATCGCAACCCTCGGTGTTGCCCCCGCGCCTCGCTCAGCCAGTGAGCGGGAACCGGTCTGTATGTGGGATCTGAACCCTCGGCGGGAGCGCCACCACACTCCCAAGCGGCGCACTATAGCAGTGCGCCACCGGGCCGGCCCCCTAATATCCTTATTTCTCCCACACCCAAACCTCCCTTTCTCTTCCCCATTTTGCTTTTACCTGACTACTTCCTTCCAGTTCCTTAGCCCTTTTACTTCTTTTCACCAGTTGAGACCTTTCTACATCGTGCTGCCTCTCACAGGCTCTCCTATCCACTCTTGGTTGACCTTCACCTTCTTTCCAGCTCACCATTCCCCCTGCCTGAATGGTCCCTCCCTCCCACTTGAGGGTGGGAGCTACAGAATCCAGTGCCGGAGGCTAGTCTGGACCTTTCCACCTATATAAATGCTCTTAAGCTCAGTTTCTTCATGTGTGAGCTGGGGATGGTAATGCTACATACTTCAAAGAATTCCGGTAAGGTTTAAATGAAACAAAGACTGCAAAGGGCTTAGCACAGTGTCTGACTTGTGCTTATGAAATATTAGGTGTTATTTTTAGCATTTCCTTGATTCATTATGAAATCATTAAGATTGAGGAAACTTAAATTTTTCAAAAGCCAAATTCTCAAAGACAACAATTTTAATAATGTTGAGTTTAAAGTCCTAATTAATAGTATCTTCTACGTACACTAGTCAGGGACATGGCAAGAAACACATGGCTAACTCAAATTGGATAATTTGAGGAGAATTTAGCAATGGACTCTTTACAAAAATGAGCAGGGTATAGAGAAACAGAGGCAGTGCAGTATCCTGGGGCTAGCAATATCAGGGAGCCATTACTCAAGACCCTGAAGGAAAGAAGGGAGGGAGCAGGCAGAAGAGGTAACTGGCAGGTTCAGGGGAAGGACTGCCTGACAGGAGCTACAGGTAGAGAATCACATCATGCAACTGGGAGGATCCAAAGGAGGAAAATCCCCAAACTCTCTGTCCTCCCTGCCTCTGATCCCCGAATGCTCCTGACTGGCCAAACCCAACATAGAGGTCAGCTTCCTGGGATACACAGCAGTGGAGAAAGGGTGAAGGATGGGTCTAGGGGCAAGAATCCTGATTTGGCAGTGAGATTAGGGCTGTTGGTTAGAGTAAGTCTCCCAGTGGTCATGCTATACAGGCCCAATTGTGACTTACACAATTTCTATGTGCAATTAAATAAATTAACAAAAGTCCATATAATCTAAGTTCATTGTCATCTCAGTCATGATCTCCATCTTTAAATTTGAACTAAATACTTGACCATAAATTATTCTAGGCACCCTCCATAAATTCATAACCACATTTACAACCTGAGATCCCAGCTGTAATAACCATTGTATTTACATACTTATTGTAACGACTACGCAGTAAGTGTGCCTTAACCAGATGATGACACTATAACTAACGACTCATACCACTTAATTCATGGGAAGAGTAGAAGCAAAATAGCATATGCCAAATTGTTTTAATTAGCACCTCAAACACCTTGGGCTCTCCACAGCTATCTGCAATGAGGAATTGTCATTTGAAGGATAAATCTGAGAAGTAAGTGTACATATGTGTATAAGTTTATGTGCTTGTTAAGAGTTAAATTCTCAATGGCTTCATGGAACCAATTGAGAAAATAAATTTCTCTCTATATCAAAGAAAGCCATGAATTTGCCACATTTTCTACTTGCCTAGGCGGAAGAGAATTTAAGGCCAAAAGTTTTGTGCTCAGATGTAGCTACTATGTAATAATTACAATCAAAATGCTTCATTTGTTTCATTATTTATTTCCTCCCCATATTATATTCCAATTTTGATTTTTTTATTTTATGTTCTTTTAAGTGACACTAAAGTTTTGAGGGATTTTCAGTGACTATGTAATGCACAAAATAATTTTTTCATGCTTGGAAATTCCATATTAGGCATGTTTTTATAAGCTATGTGGATTATTTTCTAATAGACACCAGTACAAGACTGTAGAGCTCGTTTTTTTCATGGAAGACTGATTTACTTACCAAAATATATCCAAATTGGTGCATTTAGCATCTATTGCTTTTCTATTGAACTGAAATCAACCACAAACTCGTTTTATGGCTACACAATAATAATAACAATAACAATATATGGAAACAAGCATCCAAATAAGAAAACTCTTAAAAGGAGCCCTCAAACAGTTCAGTGCAGAATTTGACAATTCCACCCAGATGCTACGATCATGAAGAACAAATGTTTATGTTGCCAAGTTCACAGAAAGGAGAAATAAAGCTCTTAGGAGAGGAGGGTTCCTCACTAGTGCAACATTAGACACAGTGAGAACAAACTTCATTTGTCACAGCTCCTTCATGTTGGCACCGAAAAATACAAAACTTCTCCGTCATATTAATAATCAAAAGAAATGCTGGTCCATCCAGAGCAATTTAGGCTGGAAAGTTATTTGAAACTGCAAAGCTTTTATGAGTAAGCCAGATGTTCCATAATGAATTATTCCAAACAAAGGAACCCAAGCCATTTCCAGTTAGTACTGTGAAATAAGCTTTCCTTACTGATGGGAAGCAAGATGGTGTTGAGTTTGCAAGTCTCTGTAGATATATCCATCTACCTTTTGATACAGAGCATGCCCGTGAACCTCTCCTAACAATTTGCTTTCATATGGAAGGATGAAATGTTGGACACTGAAATATAAACCACCACATTAATTCTCAGAGGGTGAAACTTTTTAAAACAATTGCAAGTGGAGCCTCTAGAAAAAGCGAGATCCAGTCCAGCTCCTACTAAACCACCCAGTACAATGCAGCCTGAATGCCCAGGATCTTTCACATGCTCAATACTTAGCTCAGCCCAATTCTTTTGTGGTACAAATAGCTCAATGCTTTGAGGACATACACTGCTTTTAGCATTAAGCCATATAACCCTGATTTTGAAGACCTTCCACAAACATTCCCTAAATAAGAGGGGGGATTGAAGATTAAAGATTTACATCAGTAGATGGATTAAACTAAGATATAAAATATGTATTAGACTGCTCTCCACAGATTTTGCTCCAAAAGAAGTTGATTATTTTAGGATTCCCATGTCAGAATAGATTTTTCAGTGATTTGGAATTGTGGATTAGTTGCTTTGATGCAGAAAATATATTCTAGGAAGAAAACAGTAGCCATTCGTTGCTTGATAAAGCATAAGATAGAAAAAGACACAGGTTTCCATTTCTTAAATATTTAACTATTTTCTTTAATATGCTATCCTTGTCAATAGGAAGATTGGTTGTGAAGGACTGAGATAATTTCTAGTAGGTAATGGAAACTTAGGATGCAGGCAGGGTCTGCCTGGCAGTGTCTGTCTGGCTCAGGAATGCCCACGTTTGATGAACAAGGTGAGAGACTGCTGCCCTGCACCCTTCTTCCCCACTTAATGATCAATAACAGTCCTCTCAGGAAAGAAAAGAAGGAAGAGGACTTTGTCAGGTTGGCCCCAGCCCGCCTGTGCTGCCCTGTTGATTTGGGGTGGGGGGAGGTTAAAATCCATTAATATTTGTGGATTTAGTTCAACATCCTCATTAATTTAATCTGTTCCTGACCCTGGCTATCATCTGGCTCTCAAATTTTCCATAGACATGACCATAGTTTCAAATATATTGAACACAAATAGAATATATAGATGTGAGCATAGTTTTAAATACATTAATTCATCATAGGAATGACTGGAAGGAATATTTGAAATCAGGAATATCATGGAAAAACCTTAATTCAAATAATATACTTTCTGGTCATTCATCTCGATTTACGATTCTGATATCGGTTTCACTTCTTGCTTTACTTCCAGTGTCACATGTTTTATTTTTGCTTTTTTTTTTTTTTTTTTTTTTTT
>NW_007733258.1:27528-28899 GCF_000696425.1 Galeopterus variegatus
GGTACGGGGGCGACACTGAGGGTTGCGATCTGTTGCCGGACACGGAAAAAAAAAAAAAAAAAAAAAAAATGATCAGTACAATGATGTGAAAGTTAATAAAAAGCTGACATTTTTTGAGATCTTATTCTGTACAAGGAATGTATTAAATACTATACAAGAATTAACTTATTTAATCTTTACAACTCTATGATATAAGTTCTGTTACTAACCCTAATTTTATAGATGAGAAAACAGACAAAAAGAGGCACTGTAACTTGCTCAAGGTCATGCAGTTAATATGGGAGAGAACCAAGATTCGGACCTCTTGACTCTAAGCCATGCCCTTAAACACTACTGCACAGGCAGTATGGAATTCTCTGTAACTTTATGTCAGTAACTTGATAAATAGTCAAAGGATTCACTCAACATCTGTTTTATACAATAGTCTGTAGAGATGACACTGTGCTGGGTGCTATGGGAGAAATTTTTAAAGGGTTAAACATAGTATTCACCCTCTAGAATTTAACAATCTAATCTGATAGATAGCTCAATATTAAACCTGAAGGTTAAAGGCAAGACTACTAGACTTTAGTAAACAAGGTGTGTTGTACTTACACACACACACATAAATATATAAATACTCATATACATCTGGGCCAATTTTTGAAAGATTATTTGTTCCAAGATTTGGTAATTATTTTAGATTTCCAAATGATGTAAAAGTATTATGCTGATAAAAGGGAGGATAGAATCTCGGTTGAGTATGTTTAACCACTGTAAAGACAATATTTATATAAAAGCTGGCCATCACATATTTGAATGAAGACCAGGTAGCAAATCTTCACATGCAAATTATGACCCAAATCTTCCAGTTTAACAAGCAAAAGAAGTAAAGTAGAAGCCGAGTATTATTGTGAATATAACAGAGCCATCAGATTTTGAAGGAGTGAGGTGAATACTTCCAAATATAACATGCACAGATCTGAGAGTTACGGTTAATGAATTTCAAGGCTATTGAGACACGTTGTTTAATGAAAACTTCTTGGCTTAGGAATCACAAAATTGACCCCTGGTTCGTTCCCTGAGCATCTCTTGAGCTCCAGTAGAATGGGACCATCACAATTCCTCTAACTTGGGGGCCGGCCCGGTGGCGCACTGCTGCAGTGGGCCGCTTGGGAGTGCAGTGGCGCTCCCGCCGAGGGTTCGGATCCCACGTGCAGACTAGTTCCCGCTCACTGGCTGAGCGAGGTGTGGGGGCAACACCGAGGGTTGCGATCCCGTTGCCGATCCCGTTGCCGGTCCCGGTCCGGTGCGGGCGCGACACTGAGGGTTGCGATCCGTTGCCGGACACAAAGGAGGACAGAAAAAGGAAAAAAAAAAAAAAAAAAAAAA
>NW_007733258.1:29483-98150 GCF_000696425.1 Galeopterus variegatus
AAAAAAAAAAAAAAAAAAAAAAAACAATTCCTCTAACTCGGGAAAATCCAAGCATGGAAGCAGCATCGCTACCGCCTGCAGGGAGGCACCCTGCCTGTTGGCTTTCATGTGTGTACTTCCTGGTCTAGCCCCACGACTGTATTTTTAGAGCCTCGGAAGAGAGAAGGACAGTAAGTCAAAACTGAGAGAGCTGGACTTCTTTATAACATTAGGACACAAGAAGCATGGCTTTGCTGTCGTCCAACCGTGTGTGACCCAAAGGCGGGCCGTTTTCTCCCAGGTCAGCAGAAACCCCGACTGTGCAGCCTCAGCAAAGGGAGCTCACCCCCAGAGCTGGTGCCGGTGGGTAGTGACGAGCTCTTGCAGCGCCTCTCTTTAGGCCCCATTCTTTGGGGGATGGAGACCCTGCATTGTTCACCGGTGCTGAGACTGAGTAGTATTTGAATTACTGCAGAATGGAGTGAGAATGGAGGCAATTGGAGGTGCTCTGTGTCAACAGCTTGAGCATGTACGTATGTAAGTATATTAGTTGTGTGAGTTATCTTTCAAGACCAGTGTGATGGGAAAGCTATTACAAAATCCAAAGTTTAAAATAAGAAAAAAAAAAAAAAAACCTCATTTAATTTTTTTAAAAAAGATAATTTCCTATTAATTTTTGTATTCTATTTCTATGTTATCATTCAAGAATGCTGTAAAAACTTAAAGATGAGCTTGCACCTGAAACAAGGAGAAATTGTAAAGTTGAAAAATTGTTAATAGGTAGCCAAAGGGCAGTTAAACAGTTAGTCATTGAAAAGGACATTAAGCAGGCACAAAATCTAGACAGCCTACCAGCAGGGAGAGACATGAGTTCCTGGTTCATTCCTGCCCTGGAGTCCCAAATCCTTCAAGCTTGCAAAACTCTCTTAAAGCTTGCAAATGAGGCACCAACCCTACAGAGAGAAAGAAATCCTTGACTGTTCCAAGGAGAGAACTGTTTAAATTTTCAAAGGTTCCCTTGGCCCTGGGAGTTAAGAGTGCTGGCTGAACTTCCAGATTGCTTATAAAAACAAGATATAAAGACATCCCTTTTTATTTCAAATAATAGATCAGGATAAAAACCATTCCACAATTTGTAACATTTTCAACATCTGACTCTTAATAGCTACCATAACCTTTTCTTGTTGAGTTATGTACAGACTACATTCATTAATCATTTTATTCGTAAGGTTGAATTCATTAGGTTTTAAAGCTGATATAAATTCATAGCTGTTAGTCATAATTAGTTGCTTAAAAGGGTGTGTGGGGGGGTGATTAGTGCCTCATTAACACATCTCTGTTTCATCTAAAATGCTAACAAGTAATTAATACAGCAAAAAAGAGACCACTCAAGTTCTGAAGAAACTGACCCACACTAATAAATTAGTTTAAAATTTTTGCTTTGTCCTTCTGAGCACAACTTGTTAAGCCAGAGGCTGTGACAATGTCTTTTCCCAGCATATAAAACAAAGAAATACAGGGAAAAGTGCTATATCTTTAATTCCAATCAGTAAGCATTTATAGTGTCCTTGTGTCATGCCTACCACTGTGCTTATTATGGATAGCACAAGAGAATACTATCACAGAAACTTTGAGCAAAGAGTGGAAACCTGCCTTTGAGATTACATCCAGGGAGTGCTTACATCTAGGGAGTAGACAGAAAACAAAGAAGGCTTACACTAGATGCATCATTATTAAGCTTGACAGCTCAGTAGTGCAGGGCGGGACCCAAGAAAGGCTTCTTAGACCAGCTGGGAGGTCAGGCTTGCAACCCCAGATCTGCAGCCTGCTGCATTGCCTTGAACTATATCCTTTATTTCTCTAAGTCTTTTTTTTCACTTGTCAAATTCAACCATTGAGAAAATACATGAAATCTCTCCTAGCACAGTGCCTGACAATGAAGAACATGGGCCAGAGAGCAGTGCAGACAATGCAGCAGTGCAGACCTTTATTAGAAGGTGTGTACCATGTGCCCTTGAGGAAGGTGATGAAGCAAGGTGGAGATAACTTACAGAGTCCTGCACTAGAGGAGTTTGGGCCCCATTCTCTTGTGGCTCTCTCCTCATATCTTGACATCACATTCATTGTCAGGCCTGCTGACAAGTGAAAGATATTCATCACAAAAGACACCTGGTCATTGTGTCCTCAGACCAGGTTTTGTTAAGGATTCAATAAGCTAATACATGAAAAGCCATTAGCAGATGCCTGACACACAGTACATGTTTGGGGCTATTATCCTTTTGTTGTTGTTATTTAATAGAGTGTCTGGTTCAATATAGGCATTCAAAATGTACATAAGAGCATATTTCATGAGGAAATGGATGAGAGACTTCAACTATTTAAAAAGTTTAGCTATAGAAAGGGGTGAAGAAGATCTGTTATTATTTAGGAGGACAGGTATCGGAACTTTTAACCAAAAAAGATATGTATTCTACAGGAAGAAACTCTTTTCTATGATTATAGCTGCCCACAAATTCAATGGTCTCCCTTGAACATAGTGTGTTTTTATTTCTTGCATCAGAAGAGTCTCTGCACACAAAGGAGTGTTCCAGTTGACCTCTGAGATTCCTTCCACCTTGGCAGAGGGTAGACGCTCAGCAAGCATGAAGTATGTACAGAGCAAACAAGGCTGTGTTCAGGAAAATCCACATAGGCAGTAAAAAGTGGTGTTTTTGTGTGCTCTCCAGACCACAGAGGCCTGGGTTAGCATCTCAGCTCTGTCTCCAGCCAGCTGTGACAGTGTGGGCTCCTCTGAGCCTCGGTTTCTTCATATACAAAGGGTAGATAATAAAAGTACATTCTTATTTTGAGGCATTTATGTAAAACACTCAGAAAGGCTAAGAATTAACAATATCATTATGCTAATTAAATAAGGAAGAGGACATTGTAAAGAGAGGAAATTACTACTAAAGACCAATGTGGAAAAAAGCAGGTATTTAATAGATGAACTGGGAAAAAAAAATGAGTTAACATGGAGCAATAGGATGAATGGGTTCATAGGTAGAGATCAGATTATTGAAGGTCTGAGAGGCCAGAATAAAGATTTCAAATTTGATTTAAAAAAAACCATAGTTTATAGAATGTTTCTAATAAAGAAGTAACAAGGATAAAAACATGACTGGAGATCAGATTATTGAAGGTCTGAGAGGCCAGAATAAAGATTTCAAATTTGATTTTAAAAAAACCATAGTTTATAGAATGTTTCTAATAAAGAAGTAACAAGGATAAAAACATGACTGCCGGGCATTTCTTCTAGCAGGACTTAGAAGGTTACAAGCATAGGAGTACATGTAATCTCATTTGATCTGCACAAACTCCCTGTGAGGTTTGTAGAGAAGTTGTTATCTCCAACTTTCAGAAGAAAAAGGAGACTTGGAGAAATGAAGTACCTTGTTGTTGTGGCAAAAGTATTAAATTACCTAAACCCATGCCTTCTGATGTCCCATCTTGTATAATTCATCACAGCACGTCACAGAACACAGAAAGGATGGCAGAGGAGGAGCTCAAGATTTCACAAGCATCTGATGGTTCAGTAGTCACATTTTTATTTCATTGAAATTTTTAAAAATTGTCACTGTTCTAGTATTATTCTTATTCTATGCTATTTGCTTTTGGGATTATTTGTTAAACAAGGTAGATGTAATTCTCCCTCTCTTCAATTTCTGCAATTCTGAAATTAAATGAGGCCTCTACAAAGTGCCTCTGTCATTATTTGGCTTTTAGCCCTATCACTCATAGATAAATTCTCCAGAATACATATTGTCTATACAATAGGACTAGGGAAATTCTTCTAGCAGAACTTAGATGCCCCAATAACTCTATTATGATGATTTTATAACACAAATGGGTTCATTTCAGAACTTATGAGAAAGTGGATGCACATGAGATAATGGTTCACAGTCACTGAGGGCTTACCATGACCAGTGTTCTAAGTACTGCTGATATGTGACAAGCAATTTAAAAATGTAACAACCTTATAAGGTAAGTACAAGTGCAGATACCAAGACCCCAAATGGCTAAGAAACTTGTACTAGTCTGACTCTGTTGCTTATAACAGAAATAACTGAAACTGGGTAATTTGTAAAGAAATGACATTTACTGCTTACAGTTTTGGAGACTGGGAAGTCCAAATTCCTTTGGTGGAGACTTCAGCGACACATGTGTCACATTGTGAGAAAGGCAGAAGCAAGAGAGAGAGAGGGCTCCTCACTTATTCTCCTTTTAAAGCCATCAGAACCATGCCCACAACCACCACTAAACCATCAAATGGATTAATTCATTTACTAGGCATGGTCCTCACAATCTGATCACCTCTTCAAGGACCCACCTTTCAATTGCCAAAATAGGATTTCCCACCCTCTTAACACTGTCACAGTGGGGGTTAAGTTTCTAATGCATGGGCTTTTGGGGACACAATTCAAGCCACATAAAAAACTCAACCAACTTTACACAGTAAAATAAGTAAGTGGCAGATCTAGGGTTGAGGCCAGCTAGATAACTGCCATGTATGCACTGTGGCTCACAGGAGGGAGAAGGGATTTCTGACAGAAGCTTTATGCGAAGAGTGTGTGTGTGTGTGTGTGTGTGTGTCTGTGTTTGAGAGCAGATAAATTGAGAACAACAATACTGCATCTGCCAGGAAGCCTGGCCTTGTGCTAATCTCCACAGACTTGCATCTTGGCTCTCTGAAAAGAAGGGTTGCAAAGAGAAACTAAAATTGTACTGTTTACGCTAAAATCTCTCTGGGAGTGTAGGTGGAGCTGAGGCCTAGATGCTGGGGGACACAAAAAAGGAAGATGATGGGAGGGACAAGTGTGGATAAGACAGGGAAGGTGGCTGCTGCATGTGTGATGTCATTGGAGGGGTGCCCCCCATCTGCTGAAAGTGTCCTTCCATTTTCTTATAAGACCTGAACTATCCCCTGTATGCATTTTGATTGGAAAGGCATTGGCCTGGGTTTGGGACTGTGCCCAGCCTTCCTGTGGACCCCTGATGTCAGTGTGGTGCCAATGTGTGTTTGCATGTTGGAAGGGAGCCACCCTCCCCAGGCAGCTGAGATCTGGCATAGTCAGAGGTGAGAAGCCCCCATGGGAAGAGGCATGAGGGTGGGTGAGAGGGTCAGCACCAGCAACAGAGCTGGGAGGAAGCAACCTCCGTGCTTTCTGGACAGGACCGCCAAAGGGAAGGAGCAAGGAGCAGAGCACATTGCATGTTAACCAAGGGCACTTGTTTGGACCCATGTTAGGATTTTTCAAATATATTTGGAAAAACTTTGGAGGATAAAACAAAGTCACACGATAGCAACCAGGATGGAAAAGAGAAAAGCAGCTGTTGCATGTACTTCAATCAATACTGTAACCCGATCCCAGAGAACATGTCCATTGTGCATGGTCTCTTCTGTAACTGCTCTGGGGAACAAAGGAAATCACTGCCTTATCCACTCTCCAATCCAGGTTAGAGGCAGCAAACACACCAATAAGTCTTTAGTCATAACGTTAGAGGTTGTTGATAAAGATTTGAGTCTCTAAGTTAACGTAAAAAGAGAAATAATACTATCGAAAGGCCTTCCTCAAGGTAAATAAATCACTTTTTAAATAAACAGATACTGTTTGTCGAACTTCACAGGAAAGCCATTTTTGTCTGAGAAGACAAAAAATTAATAAGCAAATTCCTATGGAGAGTATTTATTTATTGGCTTTTGACAAAACTAGATAAATCAGAAACTTGATTAATCAAATAGGAATGACCTATCAGATATCTATTGTTTTAGGAGCCAGTCCTGGTTGTTTTTATGAGAGAATGAGAAAAGAATAGGGTTTTGAGAATAAGACATTAAGAAATGAAAAGAGACACGTGGCCCTTTAGAAACTCACGGTTGAGCTGGAGAGATAATAAACTACTCTGGCAAGAAGTCAGGCCTATCTCAGATTAATACATTGCCTCTAACATCTCTGTTAATCTCTCTTCAATTTCAATCAGGGAGGTCAGGTGAAAGAAAGTATATGAGAAGACGTATAAACAAGCAACTCGGCTCATGCCTGGACCCGGAAAATCTCATCGGCTCAGCAGCCATGCATCTCTGGTAACCCCCTGTTCTTGTTCTCAGGGAGAGACAGAGTGTAGGTGGAGCTGAGGCTTAGGTGCTGGGGGACAAAAAAAAGGAAGATGATGGGAGGGACAAGTGTAGGCTCAGCAGCCATGCATCTCTGGTAACCCCCTGTTCTTGTTCTCAGGGAGAGACAGAGTGTAAGTGGAGCTGAGGCTTAGGTGCTGGGGGACAAAAAAAAGGAAGATGATGGGAGGGACAAGTGTGGATAAGGCAGGGAATGTGGCTGCTGCATGTGTGGTGTGATTGGAGGGGTGCCCCCTGTCTGCCAAAAGTGTCCTTCCATTTTATCATAGCACCTGAACTATCTCCTGTATGCATTTTGATTGAAAAGGCATTGGAAGCGACCTTGTTAAAACTTAAATATATAAGGGCCGGCCCGGTGGCGCACTGCTACAGTGCGCCGCTTGGGAAGTGTGGCGGCGCTCCCGCCGAGGGTTCGGATCCCACATACAGACCGGCCGCTCACTGGCTGAGCGAGGTGCGGGGGCAACACCGAGGGTTGCGATCCCGTGGCCAGTCCCGGTCCGGTGCGGGCGTGACACTGAGGGTTGCGATCCGTTGCCAGTCACGAAAAAAGACAAAAAGGAAAAAAAAAAAACTTAAATATATAAACCTGTGGTTCAAATCAGCCTTTCAGTTTTTAATCTCATCTGCTTAGGACAGCTCAGGATTTTGTCTGTTGCCCCATCTTCATTATTAAAAGTGGCTTTCAAAAGTATTCCAATTTAGAAAATACTTTGCATGGCCAGCCTAGTTTCTAATGACCTAGAATAGACCTGATGAAACAGCTGTAAGACAAAAACATGTTAGTGATGGCAAACAGGATAAGCTGAACATCTGAGTGTTGCTTTGCCTCCCATGGATTTGTCACCCCTTTTCCCCTGGGTGATGGAGCTGCCAAAGATTACTCAAAGCCCATCTCTTCTGAGTGGTGAGAAGCCCCCAAAAGGGGTTAATCTCCTGGAACTGTCTAGAACGAGGCAGTCCTTCCATTTGGGAAATTAACCATGAATTGGGGTTCTCTTCCTGCATTTATTCTCCAGACCAGGAAGTTACAGGAAGAGAACATAAGTGGGGTTTTTGCTAAGTATAGTTTAACAAGTTTAACAATAGAAGCCGGTAACATTCAGTAAGACAAGGAAGGTGACATTCTATAATGCAATTAAATTGATCCACTAACAAAAGCTTGATTTTAGCAAACATTCTCTTCTTACAGCGATTTCCCAGTATCTTTACATATCAATCAGTAACCTGTCTGTCTTTGAGCCAGCAACCTTGCTGTGTTACAATTCTTTATCTTACAACAGAGATTATAGCCTGGGGAAAATTTCCTGTCCTTTGCAAGGTCAATATTTGAAACTGCAAGGCTTTGGAAAACCAGGCCCTGTGAAGTACATTTGCTTTATGCATACTCCACATCTTGGGATGATGTTACTTTGGAAGACAAAGACCCTACCAAACAGAGTTAAGAGAAGGAGGGGAAAAAAGATGAAGAATCTGAAAACTAAACCTTTTAAGCCTTACAGCTTTTCTTTGGGTGAAACTGGACAGGGTCAAGAGAAATGTGAGGACTGCCAAATTCATTGTTAAAACAGAAACTTATATGAAGATATTTCAAAAATTTATGGAAAAATAGAATAAAAAGACAGATATGAATGAACTTTTTGAAGACCCTTCATTTTATGTAATACAAGGTTGTGTTGATGTCTTCTGACTTGGTTGTTTTCACCAATCTTCAAAATACTGATGTTCTATTTGCTACTTTGATTTGGAGAACTATAAAATCTTAAGTTAACTGAAATTAACTGTTCGTTGAGAATATTTTGAAAGTTTACAAAAGTCCATGAGATAATGAAAAACTAGATATTCTAAGGCATTACAATACTAGAATCAGGATGTACAAGGATGTTCATTGCTGCTACGGTGGGGTCTGAAAACTGTGTGTGTGCCCGTGTGTGAAACAGTGGCAGGTGAAATATGATTGTGCATCATGGAGCATTACAAAGAACCTAGAAGAAACAGATTAGCTGTGTGCATCGTTGTATAACTGGATATTAAAAACAAAGAGCTGAGGGGAACACTGAGAATCAAATTAATCTATTTAACATCAATTTTGCATTCACATAAATTTAAGATTTACATTCATAACAATTGTACATAATTTGTGAGAATGATGTAAAACAATATCAATCAAATTAAACACTTTAGAAGAGTTTGCTGTGGTGGGGGAAGAGGGGGCCATGGGAATACAAATAATAAATAAATGAATAAAACATGAGCTAAAATATGGTTAGGAAGATGATAAAAATATAAAATGAGCGGTCACAATTTGATCAAAATTTATACATTGTTAAATGGTTTTGCAATCTTGAGCAGAAAAGTCACATTAGATCCAAAGGATTTTTATGGCTGTTTATCTCTATTTTCCCACAAATAAATTAAAGGGAATGATTGTAAGAATTGAACACACCTAGAAAATTTGGAACATTATTTTTCAATGTTTTTAAACTCAATCATTAGAACCAAACTGAGCTTGAAAACTAAGCTTGTTAAATTACTCCAGGAAATATGCATTGATGCAATTTTTAATGGTACTTTATCCCACATATGTGAACTAAATTAATTTTTAATTCAGAACTGCATTTAAAAAAAGATGTAGATTAAACACTTGGAAAAAGTAGTCTACGGCTGTTTGAAGACAAAAAAATCAAGATTAAATCATGAAGAGATTAAAAATCTGACCATACTAACAACTAGAAAGGAAATTGAAACAGTAATCAACAACCTCCCAACAGAGAAAAACCTGAGACGAAATGACTTTACTACAGAATTATACCATTTTAAAAAAATTTAACACGAATTCTTCTCAAACTCTTCCAAAAAATTGAAGAGTAGAGAACACTCCCAAACTTATTCCATGAGGCCAGCATTACCTTAATATCAAAGTCAAAAAAAGACACTACAAGAAAAGAAAATGACAAACCAGTATCCTTGATGAATACTGATGCAAAAATCTTCAAAAAAGTACTGCAAACCAAATTTAACACATTAAAAGGATTATTCATGACTAAATGGGATTTAATCCTGGAATGAAAGGATGGTTCAACATATGAAAATCAACCAATGTAATACACCATTTTAACAGAATTCGGGACAAAAATCAGTAATCACCTCAGTTGATGCAGAAAGAGCATTAGGCAAAATTGAACATCGTTTCATGATAAAAACAAAGTAGGAATAGACTGAAATGACCTCAAAATAATAAAGAACATATATGAAAAGCCCACAGCTAACATCATACTCAATGGTGAGAAACTGAAATCTTTCCCTTTCAGATTAGAAATAAGAAAAGAATGCCCACTTCTATTCAACATAGTACTGAATATTCTAGCCATTACAATTAGTCTAGAAAAAGAAATAAAAGACATTTAAATCAGAAAAGAAGAGGTAAAATTATTTATGTTTACAAGTGGTGTGATCTCATATGTAGAAAACCCTAAAGATTCCACCAAAAACTGTTAAATTCAGCAAAGCAGCAAGATACAAAATCTACATGTGAAAATAAGTTGTTTCTATACACTAACAATGAACCATCCGAAAAAGAAAACAATCCCATTTATAATATCATCAAAACAACAAAATACTTAGGAAAAACTTAACTAAGGAGGCAAGAGACTTATACACTGAGAACTGTAAAACATTGCTGAAAAAAATTATAGAAGACACAAATAAATGGAAAGACTTCCCATGCTCATGGATTGTAAAGACTTAATATTGTCACAATGTCCATACTACTCAAAGTTATCTACCGATTCAGTGGAATCTCTATCGAAATTGTAGTGTCATTTTTTGCAAAAATAGAAAAAAATTCCAAAATTTATATAAAATCTCAAAGGCCCCTAAATAGCCAAAACAATCCAGAGGAAGAAAAACAAAGCTGATGGCCTCACACTTTATGATTTCACAACATATTACAAAGCTATAGTAATCAAAACAGTATGGTGATGGCATAAAACAGTGTAGTATAGAACAATATAACAAACAGAGAGCCCAGAAATAGACAGCCACATATATGGTCAAATGATCTTCTAAAAAACTGCCAGGAATACACAATGGGGAAGGGATAGTCTCTTCAACAAATGGTTCTGGAAAACTATGTATCCACATGCAAAAGAATAAATTTGGACCCTTACCTTACCCCACATACAGAAAATAACTCAAAATGGATTAAAGACCTAAATGTAAGACCTCAAACTATAAGATTTTTAGAAGAAAACAGTAGAAATGCTTCATGACATTGGTTTTGAAAATTACTTCTTGGATATAATACCAAAATCTGAGACAACCAAAGCAAAAATAGACAGATTAAACTTAAAAACGTTGGCACAGCAAAGAAAACAACAGAGTGAAAAGACAACTTACACAATGGGAGAAAATATTTGCAAACCATGTTTCTAATAAAAGGTTAATATCCAGAATATATAAAGAACTCTTACAATTCAAAAACAGCAACAAAGAACAAATAATCTGATTAAAACTGGGCAAATAGGGCCAGCCCGGTGGCGCACTGGATAGTGCGCCGCTTGGGAAGCGCGGCGGCGCTCCCGCCCGAGGGTTCGGATCCCACATGCAGACCGGTTCCCGCTCGCTGGCTGAGCGAGGCGCGGGAGCGACGCCGAGGATTGCGGTCCTGTTGCCGGTCCCCGGTCCGGTGCGGGGGCGACACTGAGGGTTGCAATCCATTGCCGGACACGGAAAAAGACAAAAAGACAAAAAAAAAAAAAAAAAAAAAAAAAACTGGGCAAAAAACTTGAATAGACATTTCTCCAAAGATGATATGCAAATGGCCAAAAAGCATATGAAAAAATCCTCAACATCACTAATCATCTGAGAAATGCAAATCAAAACCACAATAAGATATTACCTCATAATGAGAAATGACCTCACACCAATTAGAATGGCCACCATAAGAAGAAAAAAATAAAGTAGAAAGTAACAAGCATTAGTGAGGATGTGGAGAAATTAGAACCCTTGGGCACTATTAGTAGGAATGTCAAATGAACAGCTGCTATGGAAAACATTATGGAGTTTCCTCAAAAAATTATACATTGAACTAACATATGACCCAGTGATCTCACTTCTGGATATATTTCAAAAAAATTAAGAACAGAATCTTAAGGACATACTTGCACAGCCATGTTTATTGCAGAGTTATTTACACTAGCCACGAAATGAAAGCAACCGGTGTCCACTGACAGATGAATTGATAAACAAAATGTGGTCTGTACATGCAAGGGAATATTATTCAGCCTTAAAAAAGAAAGAAATCCTGCTAAATGCTAAAGTAAGAATAAAAGGCAGTATGCTAAATGAAGTAAACCAGTCACAAAAAGAAAATTGCTGCATTATTCCACTTTTATGAGTTATTTAATGTACTCAAACTGTAAAAAACAGTAAATAGAATGGTGGTTGCCAGGGGTTGCAGAAAGGGAAGAAGGGGAGTTGTTCAAAGGATATAGAGTTTGAGTTTTGCAAGATGAAATTTTAGAGAGCTGCTGCACAGCAACCGGCATATAGTTAACACTACTGTAC
Organism: Galeopterus variegatus; assembly: GCF_000696425.1. NCBI lineage: Eukaryota > Metazoa > Chordata > Mammalia > Dermoptera > Cynocephalidae > Galeopterus > Galeopterus variegatus. The sequence goes on from NW_007733258.1 coordinate 41,203, forward strand.
TATACACTTAGAATGGCTTAAATGGTAAATTTTATGTTATTTGCTTTTTATCATGATTTAAAAAATAGTGGAACAGCACCAAGAAACAACTGACAATGGAGGTTACAAAAATACCATGAAAGTAAGATACAAAACTAAAAGTGCATAGCTCAGCAGGGCCCCTTAGCATTGGACAGTCGGTAATCCCTTCCAACTGCAGGTTGCCTTTCAGTGTAATCTAGTAAATGCACACTTACTTTTGCATACCTTTTCCCAAAATAATGAGAATGTTTATTTAGATTTATGAATATAATGCCTGTTAGCAATTTAGATAAAAGGAAGGTAGCATTTGGGAAGGATATAGTATGAGGTACGGAGGAGTGGAGGGCCCCTTCAGTGCCTCTTTGGGTATAGTGTTCCAAATTCCAGCCCTAGGCCTGCAAGGGAAAGATGGCGGACCCAGGAAAGGACATGTCAAAGTCAGAAAGGCTCCAATTGGGGGTAGGCAGCAAACAAGAAACAGCCTATTAGCATAGTAAATAAAATAAATGCAAACCATCATATCAGTGGAAATTTTATGCAGAAGTTTCAGTGAACAAAAGATGATAAAGATACATTTAATATTGCATATCCAGTATTATAATCTTCAGGTATGCAAAAAGCTAGGGATAGCATCTTTATTTAGCCTGTCACTAGTATTTTAATGACCATCAAACTATTTTTAAATGTGTTCATAGTTTCTGTCACAAACAGGGTCCCCAAAACATCATTTTCCCATAAAATATATAAACTTTTCAACCTCAAATTTCCTACCAAAGTATTTTCAGGGACTTAAGATATGTAATTGGAGAAGGAAAGTTGTTACATGTCTTCTGTTCATAATGACAACAGGGATATCAGAACATCACACATATACACACATTCACACCCCTCCACACACCAGACACACCAAACACACACACTAAAACACACATACACACACGTGCACACTGCACACCTGACACACCAAACACATACACCAGCATACATCTACACACACCCCACACCAGACATACCAATCACCCATGCCAAAACACACATACACATGCATGCACACCCAACCCACCAAACACACGTGTGAATACACACACACCACACCAGACACACCAAACACACATACACTAGTACACATGCACACACACCTACACCCAGCAAACTATAAACACACATGCACATAACCCAACATACACCATGCACACACGCTTATAGTCAGTGTATTTTGTGGGGGAGAATTAATTGTATACTAAATTTAAGAAATATTTTCATAAACTCTGATAACACTTTTAGGATCATGAGGGGATAATTGCAGATTATATAGAATATTCACCCATCCAGAATGATACATTTCACAGCCTTCCAGATCACAGGTTTTACAGATTCTGGGTGCTTGGTTTTATGACTACTATTTTATTGCATGAAGATAGCAGTGAGGAAGGGGGAGAAGCAAGATGGCCAACTAGAAGACTCTGCCACTCATCTTTCCCATAAAGACAGACAAAACAATGAATACAAAACCACCTTTGGATGGAAATAACTAAAGGAGGGTGCTGGATCGCATCAATGAGTAACAGAAGCACTAGTGATCAAAGAAAATCAGGATACCCCATAGAGAAAGGAAGGAAACCCTCAGTCTCCATTCCCTCCCATCCCTGAGCTAGGAGCCCCAGAGAATCACCTGAAGGGAAAAGGTAAGCTAGAGCTGCACTTCAGACATCTGCAAGCCAAGCTACAAGGGAGTCGTGCAGCCCTTGCAGGCCATGAGCCCAGTGTGGGGAGCTCCCAGGAGCCCACAGGACTGCATTAATAAAGGGAGGGAGTTCACACCAAACCTCTCTACACCTGGGATGCAGCCCTTGCAGGCCATGAGCCCAGTGTGGGGAGCTCCCGGGAGCCCACAGGACTGCATTAATAAAGGGAGGGAGTTCACACCAAACCTCTCTACACCTGGGGTCCTGGGCTGCAGCAGCACATCGCCATTTTGGCATTGGAGCCAACACCAAGTGCATTTTGCTTTTAGGCCCAAGATCCCCAACATCTCCACAGCTCTGATGACCCCTCATCCTATAAGATTCCAGCACCTGGGCCCACATGGTGCCCTGTACCCTGGGAATAGGCACTCCAGTGCTGTGCAGAAACCATCCTCAGGACAGAGGGAGCTTACCTGCACATTTCCCAGAGCCAGACAGCTGACCAATCAGGGCCTTCTGCCACTGCCAGCTACCCTTATCACCCATGCACCTCTCCCAGGGGCACCATGCACTTCACCCAGGAGCACAGAGTCTTGCCACACCAACAGCAAACCTGCCCAGAGATACACACTCTAGCTGAGAAACTGGAGTTTCTGCAGGCCTCCTTTGAGGGCACAAAGCTCCATCTACAGCTTTGGTGAGCCCACCCAGGGCCACCTGCCCCAGATGGGGAGGTGCAGAAGACTCAGCACCTCTCTTAGAGGCAAAGGGGCCTGCTCACAACCTAAGCAACCTTTTGCAGAGCAGCCCAATACACTTGAGGAGCTTCAGAGTGACCCAGTGTACCTCCTGGGGGTGTAGGACCCTATCCATGACATTGGTGACCTCATCCAGAGTGGCCCACCCTAGTCGAAGAGCTGAAGAGTGACCTAGAATCTCTTTGGGGACACAGAAGCCCACCCACAATCTCAGCAATCCTGTGTGGGGCAGCCCACTCCACCTGAGGAGCTGCAAGAGTGATGCAGTGACTCTCTTAGGTGTATGGGTGTCCATCCACAGCCCTGACAACCTTGACCAGAGTGGCACACTTCAGTTGAGGATCTGTAGCAAGGTGGGGCAGCCCACTCCACCTGAGGAGCTGCAAGAGTGATGCAGTGACTCTCTTAGGTGTATGGGTGCCCATCCACAGCCCTGACAACCTTGACCAGAGTGGCACACTTCAGTTGAGGATCTGTAGCAAGACCCAACATCTCACTTGGGGGCATGGGGGCCCACAAACAACCACAACAGCCTCACTGAGTGGCCAGTCCATCTAAGCAGCTGCAGAGTGACCACATATTCCTCTTGGAGTGAAAGGTTCCACCTAAAATGGCAACAACCTCACCCATAGTAAACCACTCGAACAGTGCTGCTGCAGAGCAACCCATTGCCTCTCTTGAAGATGCATAACCCCACCTATGACACCAGCAACCTCCCCCAGAGTAGCCTGCTTCAACAGTGAAGCTGCAGAGCACCCCAGCAACTCTCCTTGGGGGGACAGGGGCCTACCCACAACTGTAATATCCTTTCCTAGAGTGACACACTCCAGCTGAGCAGCTACAGAGCATCCCAGTGTCTCTTGGAGGTACACAGTCCTGCTCACAACCCCAGGGACCTGGCCAAAAGAGGTGCACTTCAGCTTAAGAGCTACAGAGTGCCTCAGTGTCTCTTGGGGGCACAGAGTCCTGCCCATTGCCACAGTGACCTCATCCAGTGTTGCACACTTCAACTGAGGAGCTGGGAAGCACCCTAATACCTTCTTTGGTCCAGCCCAAACCCACCCAGAGTCTCCCACTACAGCTGAGGAACTGCTGAGCACATTATTGTCTCCTTCACAGTCCAAGATCTTAACCTTGATCCCAGCATGCCTATCCCAGGTCACCCATTTAAGCTGGGGAGCTGCAGAGCACTCCAGCACTTCTCTCAAGAGCTCAAGACTTTGTACACAACTGCTGAAACCCAACCTAGTGTCACTCACTCAAGGTGGGAGCTTCTGAGTGTCCCATTGCCTAGGCCACAAAAGCACTCACAGAAAACTCCAATGTTGAATACAATCAAAGACTACACTTCTGTGCTCACCCAGAACCAAACCTAAAACACCCTACCCAATTGATACTACATAACACATCAACAAGAAAGACCTTCTCTCTTCAAAAGCTACTCCAGAGTGTTAGAAGAAGTAACTGTTGTACCAGATGTTCAAAAATCAATGTAGTGATAACATAAACATTAAAAAAAGAAACAGAAAGCACGACATCCCAAAGCAATACAATAATTTTTCAGCACCAGACCCTAAAGAAAAGGAAATGTATAAAATGCATAAAAAGAAATTCAAAATAATAATCTTAAGGAAACAATGAAACTCAAGAAAATACAAATAGAACAACACAGCAAAATGAGAAAAACAATGCAGGATCTGAAGGAGAAATTCAACAAAGAAATAGATATCATAAAAATGAACCAAGCAGAGATCTTGGAACTGAAAAATTTGTTCAATGAAATTAAAAATACAACCAAGAGCTTAAGCAATAGGCTAGATCAAGCAGAAGAAAAAATTTCTGAACTTGAAGACAGATATTTCAAAATAATTCAGACAGACAAAAGAAAAAGAAAAAAGAATTGTAAATGAGGAATAAAACATATGAGATCTATAGGACAACTTTAAGTATACAAACATTTGTATTATGAGTGTTCTAGAAGGGAAAGAGAAAGGAAATGGCATCAAAACCTGCTTAATGAAATAATAGCTGAAAAATTCAAAGTATTGGGAGAGATATGGACTTCCAAATCTAAAAGACTCCCAAATTCCCAAAGAGATTTAATCAAAAAAGGTCCTCTCTGAGACATATTAAAGTAAAATTGTCAAAAGTCAACCAAAGAAAGAATTATAAAAACAGCAAGAGAAAAGTGTCAAGTCACTTATAAGAGAATACCCATCAGACTAACAGCAGACTTCTCAGAAAATGCCTCATTGGACAGGAGAGAGTGGCATGCTATCTTCAAAGTGCTGAAAGAAAAACCCTGTCACCCAAGAATACTATACCCAGCAAAGCAATCCTTCAGAAATGAAAAAGAAATAGTGTCTTTCCCAAACAAATCTGTGGGAATTCACAACCACAAGAATAGCCATACAAGAAATCATTAAGACAGTACTACACCAAGAAGCAAAAGAATGATAACTACCATCACGATAACACACAATGGACAAAACACATTGGTACAGTAGAAATGACAATAGGAAAGGAAAAGAAATTATATACCACTACAAAAGAAAGAAAGAAAGAAAGAAAGAAAGAAAGAAAGAAAGAAAGAAAGAAAGAAAGAAAGGAAGGAAGGAAGGAAGGAAGGAAGGAAGGAAGGAAGGAAGAAAGAAAGGAAGAAAGAGAGAGAGAGAGAAAGAAGGAAGAAAGAAAGAAAGAAAAGAAGAAAGAGAGAGAGAGAGAAAGAAGGAAGGGAGGGAGGAAGGAAGGAAGGAAGGAAGGAAGGAAGGAAGGAAGGAAGAAACACTGAATAGGAAAGACAAACTATAAAAGAGAAAGAAAGGGACAAAAGATGTATTTAAACACTCATAAAAAATAATAAAATGTTAGAAGTAAGGCAGTACTTTTCAAGAAAAACCTTGAATGTAAATGAATTAAATTCCCCATTTAAAAGATACAGCCTGGCTGAATGGTTTAAAATGTGAGACCAAACTATATGTTGCCTACAAAAGGTCACTTCATCTGTAAAAACATACATAGATTAATAAACAAGGGATGGGAAAATATAAAGATATTCCACACAAATAGAAACCAAAAACAAGCAGGAGTATCTATCTATCTATCTATCTATCTATCTATCTATCTATCTATCTATCTATCTATCTAAGGAATAAAGTATAAGGAATAAACCAAAAATTATAAAATGAGACCAAGAATGATGTAATATAATGATAAAGGGATCAATTCAGAAAGAGGATATAACAACTGTAAAATACGTGTACCCAACATCAGAGCACCCAGATATATAAAGCAAATATTACTGTATCTAAAGGGAGAGACAGACCTCCCAATACAATAATAGTTGGGGGACTTCATCACCCCTCTCCTCTCTCAGCAGATCATCTAGACAAGAAAAAATCATCAATCAAACATTGGACTTGAACTGACCAAATGAACTTAACAAACATCTACAGAATATTTTATTCAACAACTGGAGAACATACGTTCTTCTTATCAGCACATTCCCCAGGACTGACAAAATGTTAGGTCACAAATCAAATCTCAACAAATTATAAAAAATTGAAAACATATCAAGTATTTTTTCCAACCATAATGAAATAAAACTACAAATAAATAGCAAGTCAAACTTTGGAAACTACAAATACCTGGAAATTAAACAAAGTCCTGAATGTCCAATGAGTCAAAGAAGAAAATAAGTAGAAAATCAAAACATTCCTTGAAACAAATGAAAATAAAGAACATCATACCAAAACCTATGTGATACAGCAAAGCAGTAATGAGGGATGTTTATTGTAATAAGTGCTTACATCAAAAAAGTAGAAAGATTTCAAATAATCAACTTAGCATGCCACCTCAAGTAACTAGAAAAGCAAGAACAATCCAATCCCAAAATTACTAGATGAAAAGAAATAATAAAGATAGCAGCAGAATTAAGTGAAATAGAGACCAAACAAATGAAATGAAAGATGGACCAAATGAAAAGTTGGTTTTATGAGAAGACAAAAAAAGTGACAAACAATTAGTTAGACTAACTGAGAAAAAAAGAGAGAAGACCCAAATAACAAAAACCGCAAATGAAAAAGGAGACATTGCAACTGATACCACAGAAATACAAAGAATCTTTTGAGACAATTATGAACAATTATATGCCAACAAGTTAGAAAATCTGGAGGAATGGATAAATTTACAAACACATACAACCTTCCAAAACTGAACCAAAAAGAAATAGAAAACTTGAACCCAGAACAAAGAGCAATGAGATTGAATCAGTAGTCAGCAGTCTCCCAACAATGAAAAGCCTTCACTGCTGAATTCTACCAAACTTTTAAAGAAGAATTAGTACAAATTCTTCTCAAACTATTCCAAAGAATCAAAGCAGAGGCCATTCTCCCAAACTCATCCTCTGAGGCCAGCATCACCCTGATACCAAAATCAAGCCAGGACACAACAACAACAAAATTAGTATAGGCCTATATCTTTGATGAACAAAGATGCAAAAATTCTCAACAAAATACTGGCAAACAGAATTCAACAGCACATAAAAAAAATTGTACACCATGTTCAAGTGGGTTTTATTCCAAAGTTGCACAGGCTGTTTAGCGCATGAAAATCAATAAATGTGACACACCACACCACATCAATAAAATAAAGACTAAAACCATATTATCATCTCAATAGATTCAGGAAAAAACACTTGACAAAATTCAACATCCCTTCATGATAAAACCTCTCAACAAATTAGGTGTGGAGGGAAACTATCTCAACACAACAAAGGCCATATATGACAAACCTACAGTTAACATCATTCTGAATGGGGAAACATTGAAAGCTTTTCCTCTAAGAACAGGAAGAAGACAAAGATACCCACTTTCACCACTCCTATTGAACATAGTAGTTAAGTTCTACCCTGAGCAGTCAGGCAAGAGAAAAAAGTAAGGGCATCCAAATTGGAAGAAATAAAGTCAAATTTTCCCCATTTGCAGATTACATGATCCTATATATAGAAAAACCCAAAGACTCTACCAAAAATTCTTAGAGCTGATAAATGAATTCAGCAAAGTTGAAAAATCAAAATAAATATATAAAAATCAGTAGTTTTTTTATATACTGACAACAAACTAGCAGAAATAGAAATCAAGAAAACAATCACATTTACAATAGCAACCAAAAAAATTAAATACCTAGGAATGAACTTAACCAAGGGGTGAAAGGTCTTTACAATGAAAACTACAAAACACTGATAAAAGACATTAAAGAAGACAAGAAAATGGAAAGACATTCCATGTTCATGGATTGGAAGAATTAATATTGTCCAAATGACCATATTACCCAAAGTGATCCACATATTTTATGGAATCCCTATCAAAATACTAATGACATTCTTCACAGAAATAGAAAAAACAATCCTAACATTCATATGGAACCACAAAAGAGCTGAAATAGCCAAAGCAATCCTGAGCAAAAAGAATAAAGCTGGAGGCATTACACTACATAAAAACAGACGCATGGATTGGTGGAACAGAAGAGAGAACCCAGAAATAAATCCACAAATTACAGCCATCTGTTCTTTGACAAAGATCATACATCAAGGAACATAGATTGAGGAAAGGACAGCCTCTTCAATAAATGGTGCCAGGAAAACTTGATATCCATGTGGAAAAGTGTGAAACTAAACCCTTATCTCTCCCTGTTTACCAAAAGCAACTCGAAATGAGTAAAAAACTTAAATACAAGACTCAAAACTATAAAACTTCTAAAAGAATACGCAAGGGAAATGCTTGAGGACATAAGACTGAGCAAATATTTTTTGAGTAATACTTTGAAAGCACAAGCAACAAAAGCAAAAATAAACAAATGGGATTATATCAAACTATAAAGCTTCTGCATAGTGAAGGTAACAACAGAACAAAGTGACAACCTGTAGAATGGGTGAAAGTATTTGCAGACTATGCAACGACAAGGCATTAATATCTGGAGTATACAAGGAACTCAAACAATTCAATGGTAAAAAAAACAAATAATCTAATTAAAAAATGGGCAAAGGAGCTGAATAGACATTTCTCAAAAGAAGACATACAAATGGTCAATAGATACATGAAAAAATGCTCAACATCACTGAGCCTCAGGGAAATGCAAGTCAAAACCACAGTGAGATATCATGTCACCCCACTTAGATTGGCTATTATCAGAAGGACAGAAAATAACAAATGCTGGCGAGGGTGAGGAGAAAGGGGAAGCCTACTTACTACACGATGGTTTGCCTATAAATTAGTGTAGCCATTATGGAAAAGAGTATGGATGCTACACAATCCACTGCTGGGTATGTGCTCAAGAGAATGGAAATCATCATGTCAAAAGGATACACACATTCTCATGTTTATTGCAGGTCTATTCATAGTAGCCAAGAGTTGGAGCCAAACTAAATGCCCATCAAAAGACAACTGGTTAAGGAAGATGTGGTATATTTATACAATGGAATACTACTGAGCCATATAGAAGAATGGAATTCTGCCATTAGTAGCAACATGGATGAGTTTGGAGAAAGTGATGTTAAGTTAAATAAGCCAGGCACAAAAAGAGAAATACCAGACGTCCTCACTCATATGTGGAAGCTAACATAAATAAATATATAGTTAAATAAATAAATAGTTGAACTTCTAGAAGTAGAGAATAGAACTCTGGTTACTAGAATCTGAAAGGGGGAGGGTGGTGGGGTGATAGTGAGAGATTGATTAATGTACACAAAATTACAGCTGGATAGGAGAAATAAGTTCTATTGGTATACAGTAGTACTAGGCATCTATAATGAACAATAATTTATTGTATGTTGCCAAATGGCTAGGAGAGGCTTAAATGTTCTCATCACAAAGAAATGATAAATTTTTGAGATGATGCATTTGCTAACTGCCTGATTTGATCACTGCACATTGTATACATGTATTGAAATATAACTCTGTACCCCATAAATATGTACAATTAAATCATTTCAATTTAAAAAATATAAAATAAAAAGGCACCACTGTAAGAAAGTGTATAAAATAAAGAACGGAAAAGGAAAAATTAAAAGAATATAGTAGCCAACCAGACTTAGACATTTTGCTAGGCACTTCATAAATGTTGCCTATTTAATCTTTACAGGAAATCTTATAAGATAGGGATTTTGAATCTCAGATTTATAGAAGTTAAACTGAAACTTCAATGAGTTAAAAATTGAGCTTATCTTATGTTGGCTCTAGAATTTCCCTACAGGATAGCCAGTGGTTCATGGTGAGGTTAAGGACTTGCAGGAACTCGTGTTTACACAGCAAACAGGCTCTTACATGGATCTTTAGTACATTTGGGATAGCTTGCTAGAAGACTGGGGCTGAGGTAGAAAGGTGAAGTCCCTCCCAGAGTGTCCCTACCACTGCCTGAAATTTGCTCAGGCCCACCAGGATTAAAATCCCCATCTGCCCAAAACATTTGGGATAGCTTGCTAGAAGACTGGGGCTGAGGTAGAAAGGTGAAGTCCCTCCCAGAGCGTCCCTACCACTGCCTGAAATTTGCTCAGGCCCACCAGGATTAAAATCCCCATCTGCCCAAATCCAAAATCAATACATTTTGTAGAGAATAAATCTGCTGCTAGACCAGGAAAGAAAAGAGGGTTGTTTCACATTCTCATCTGCAGATTTTATAATCTCCCTGTCTGAAAATTGGAATAATAAAAGGCACTTACAGCTAACACAATTTACTAAGTTCTGTCATTGGAGGAAAGTATGGAGCTGAAGTACTATGGTGGGTGTAAGAAGTTTGCAGTAAGTAGTATAATTCCTTCAGTGTTCCTACTCAATAGATACTGTCAAGATACGTGTACAGTCTCCTGTTTCTGGGGGCTGTACATCTTCAGATTTCCGTTCCATTTGCCCACCAAACTGAGACTTTCATAGTAAAGGTCACTGCCTTGATTAATGACTCAAAGATGAAAATGAAAGTTGCAGGTGAGAGCAAGAGGAAGCGGTGGTTACACGGGGAGGCAGCGGCGGGTGGGCACAGAAGCACTTCACTAACGTAATACACCAGCCTGATGAAGATCAGTGGTGTGGATCTCCTGGCCATTAGTATTCCCTGGCAGTTCATCCTGAATGTAGGATAGATAGCACTGGCTATTTATTTGAGAAAAGTTACACAGTTTGACATATTCTGCTTCTCTTTTCCTCCAGAGGCTCTCAGACACCACAATTAAGGGAAGTTACTGTGTTAAAGGGAAGCAGTACAAAAATCCAGTTTTCTCATCCCTTTGGCAATTCCCTTTGCTTTTTCGTCATTTATTTTTCCTGTGTTCTATGAATAAAAGAGCTGATTTTCTAATAAAACTATCTTGACAGTTCATTTAATAGCAAATGCTGTATCGAGCCAGCCTTAGCAGAGTGATACTGGTTAAGCTGTACTTAATTTCTATAAAAGATTCAAAATAGTACCTGCTGTCAAAAATGAGTATAATTCAACCAAAATAAAACGAAATGTTAGGCACAGTCTTTCAGTTCAGAAAGTCTTATTGGCTTTTTTTGATAACAATTGAAAATCTTATTATCCATATTGTCATTCTCACATGTTCAAATGTTATGATGGCCACATTTACTCAAAATGAATTCGGAACAATTTAACTGACTTTAACTGATTTTATTACTGTGCTCAGATTGGTTGCACATAACATACAGCTTTGTCAGAATGTAAAACAAAGAAGATTTTGGGTTAGCGTGTTTTAGAGGGGAGAGTGGAGATAAAGAAAGAAACTGCAATGAACACCAGAGAACAGTAAATGGCACAGGCTGGAGGCATGATGGCAGGAAAGCAGGACCGGCCACATAATGTGTCGGGCCTAGTGCAAAAGAGAAATGCATAATCCCTTGTTTAAAAGTTAAGAATTTCAAGGTGGTTACAGTGGAGCATTAAGCCAAGCATAGGGTCCTTCTAAATGTGGGGTCTCATTAAACTGCACCAACAGCATGCCATGAAGCCAGCTCATGGGAAAGGGACAAGAAAGAAGAGAACACACCACCTCACACCCCAAACATCTGTGCACCAGAGGACGCCATCAGCAGGGAGAAAAGGAAATCTACAGAATGGGAGAAAATATTTGCAAGTCATATATCTGATAAGGGGTTAATATCCAAAATACAAAGAACACCTCCTACTCAACAATAAAAGAGAAATGACTAAAAATGGGCAAAGGACTTGAATGGACATTTTTTTTAAAGATGATATACAAATGGCCAAGAAGCATATGAGAAGATGCTCAGCATCACTAATCATTAGAGAAATGCAAATCAAAACCACAATGAAATATCAGCTCACGTCTATTCGGATGGCCACTATCAAAAATGTATATATAAACACACACGCAAACAAAATATTCAGGATATAACAAGTGTTTGGTGAGCACGTGGAGAAATTGGAAACTTTGTGCACTGTTGGTGGGAATATATAATGGTGCACCTACTGTGAAAAACAGTATGGGCTTTCTCAAAAAATAAAAATAAAATTACTACATGTCCAGCAATCTCACTTCTTTGTATATCTCCAAAAGAATTAAAAACGGGATCTCAAAGAGATATTTGCACACCCTTGTCCATAGAAGCATTACTTACAATAGCTAAGAGGTGGGATCAACCCAAATGTTCCTAACCATATGAATAGATAAACAAAATGTGATGTGTGTGTGCATGCACACATGTGATAGAAGACTCTTTGTCTTTAAAAGGAGGGAAAATCTGATACATTCTATAATGTGGGTGAACCTTAGGATACCACGCTAAGTGAAATAAGCCAGTCACAAAAAGACAAATGCTGTATGATTCCACTTACATTGAGGTACCTGGAATAGTTAACTTCACAGAGACAGAAGTAGAATGGTGGGTGCCAGGGGCTGGGGGAAGGAGAATGGGATGATGGTTTAGTGTGTGCAGAGTCAGTTTTACAAGATAAAGAATTTTGAAGATAGGCTGCACAACGATGAAAAAGTACATTAACACTACACAACAGTAAAGTTAAAAATGGTTAAGGTGGTAAGTTTTATTTCATGTGTACTTTACCACAATTAAAAGTAATAAAAAAATGGTATAAAGTAAATAATTGAAAGCACACTTAATTTCCCCTGCATTTGGAAGGCTACATCAGCTCACAAAACATTACAGCACAATTCTCCCTAACAGGGCTGTCTGGCTTGGATATTGTGTGCTAAAGCTTGTGTTTTCTAAGAAATTCATGTAGCCTCCCTTGCTGAGAAAAAAATCATACTCTTAGTACCCAGTACCCTTTTGGGCCAAGCTTTCTGCTGAGGTCAGCACACAACGTACGTACCTCATCTCCTGGAATCCCAGAGAGCTCCTTAATGTAGGGGCTGCTCATTTCTCTCTCATAACTCCCTAAGTTTTATACACCTCCTTTAGCCTAAAGTGGTATAAGAAAGGGGATGGAGATAGTTCTATCTCCTAAGAGACCTTCTTAATTTCTACGAGTCTTCCATGAAAAGTTGAGTTTATCCTATAAGCTCATATCGCAAATGTGATACAATACCTTGTATTGCTGTTGTCCTCTGTCTGCACATTTAGCTCTACCCAATTTCTAGATTAAGATTTATCAAGGGAAGTGGTCTTTTCAGACTTCAGTTCTGATAATTTGAAGCAAATAAAATCAAATTTGCTGTCGTAAATGCAATATCCACTTTGCTGGGGTGACCCCAAGGCTCCTTTGCCTACCCCCCCCGCAAATGGAGTGTCCTCTCATCCCCATTTTCTTTCTCAGTTTTTATACTTGGATCAAACCTAGTTTCCATATAAGAATCCCACGGAGAACAAACCCTGTCATGATCCCTAACTTACTTGCCTGGGGCAGACTGTGACAAGTGGTCCACTGAAGCTCAGAAAGAAAGCACTAAATCTTCTATATATAACTGTTTTTCAGTTCCATCCTCTTTTTAATTGTCGAGTCTTTGTGATGTACATATATGATGTTTAAGTATGATAAAATACGTATATAATGTAAATAAAAATGAAGGCAGATATATTGAGGAAAGTGTTAACTTAAAAAAAAAAGATAATGTCCATTTAAAATATATTGGAATGACTAAGGTGCTAGGTCCTTGCCAAGTCTTTGGAGTTCAACTTTATCCTCTGACGATCCAAGGGTTGGCTAAAGTCCTGCTTCAAATCAATGGGCCACCCAGAATCATAACGACTAAGTGTCAAAAGACACTGATGCTTTGCTCCCATCCTCAGACATGACCCCATTAGATGTTAAAACCAGCCCAGGTGAAACCAAGGTTTCTGCACCCCTGTGCAGCTTACTTCTTATTCTCAACTGCCAGTAGAAAAGCAGTCTGGTGCAAGTTAAATCTGTCGGTCAGTTCCTCTTCTCTGCTAATCCAGTCTGCAGAGCCACCAATATTACCTTAGAAGCCCTTATAAAGTGTGACAGTACTGTGTCTTACAGCCTGCTTGGGTGTATGTGTGTGGAAAGAAGAGGAAGCTGTGTGAAATGAAGAAAAGGGGGTTGGGGTGGGGAGAGAGTGGCTACATTTTATCTACCCTTTGCTCCTTTTCAATGTGCTGACAGAACTTCTGAGACCTCCCAGTTAGCACCCGTATTTGTGCCCCTAAAACACTTCTCTCATTCTCTCTTCCACTTGTGCAGCACGCCTGACTGCAATGAAGGGGACTCAGCTGTGGAATGGCTGAGGTGTCAGAAGCTCCTCTAGTGAAGCCACACGACAGTAGCCCTAGCCTCATTTCAGGCCCTGAAAGAAAGAAGAAAACTAATCCCATCATCAACCATTTCACATTAACCCCAACTCATGAAAGGGGTTCAGAAGTATATTCTACTCACATATGTATCTATATGAGAAACGTTGTAGAATTGAATCCTAAATGGTGTTGCCAACAAATAGCACATGTACTTCTATTATCTGATACAATAAACCCTGCCAGATTATATAATGTCCTACCATTTGTTTTCAAGATACATGGTACATAAGAAACCATAGCAAGTGGCAAGAAATTAATTAAGCTCTCCTAAATTTGCACCAAGATGTGGGCAAGTTTTACTTAGATTTTGGCAAAGTTCTTGAAATATTTTTCTTCAAATCTAATTATCAGGTTTAATCAGCTATTGTAGCCAGATTCAAGTAAATGGAAGAGTTCCTGGCATCAAACATAAATAATTCTGAAGAATGATCAGAAGAGGAACATGGTAATGTCTTTGGCATGAATATGCAATCCTGGCATCATAACAGTTTAAATACCCACTAGGGACCTGATGTTAGAGAGTGGAATAGACACCTGTGTAAGTCACAGATTTCCATCAGTCCCAGCTTCACCCTACCTGCAGATTAACCTTTCCAACCTGACATCTGCTGTTGATGACTCTTGGGAAAATGACTACGATGAATGAAAATTCCAAGTGATTTTAAAATACCATTTTTAGACTAGTATTTAAACCACGTTAGCAAAATTGAAAGTTGAAAAATCATGAAATCTCACTATGCCTTCCACGACGGGACCTGAAGGGTTAATTCAGAGTAAGAGAGAACATAAAACGCCAAGAAGTCACTGGGCTGCACCATCAAAGTGGGCCCAGGGCACGGTGCTCAGCATGGTTACACCTGCTGCCTCAAGTCACACTTCCGTTAACCTTCTGAGTAAAGTATGATCAGTCCTATCCTTACATGAGGAGACTGAGACACAAAGATTGAAGTAACCTGCCTAAGGTCAAATAGTAAATTGTGAGGATTTAAGTCTATCACCTCAAAGCCCAAACACTGTGCTGCTGGATGGATTCCAGTTGTTGAGCAGAGGTAAAGCCATGAAGAATCCCCAAAACAATCGGAGATTGGCACATTGAGAGAGCAATGGGCTTGCCTCGGCAACAGAACATGCTGGGAGAGTTCAAAGTAAGAAATAAAGAAATAGGTTTAAATAAGTCCATCATACACCCTGATGTTACTCTCCCCCGTTAAGATACCAATAAACAGAAACTAAGTAAGGGGACACATGAGGGACAAAGACAGGGCCTGGGTAGACTCAATGATAGAAATTCATCCCAGCAATATTTTAAATTTTCTGTTTTTATGTTTTTACCTAATAAAAATAGAAAAAGAACATTCCTCAAAAGAGAAAGTTAATTCCAGGTAAAACTACTTGAACTTGGAAAATAGTATTCTTTTACTGTCTGTACTATACTACTTCATTTGAAATGCATGCATATGCTCCCAGTGGAACACGAAAACAGGTCTGTGACAACCTAGTGCTGACTTCCTTGCTGCCGAAACTCACAAGAGTGTTCATGATTGGTTTAGAAATACTTGCTGTAAACTGTCAGAGGACACTCAAGCTGCGCCATTTCGAGAATGGTGCGGACCGTAAATATTCAGCAATATGCCCTCTTGGTTAACAGCTCTAGCTTGAGCTTGCCAAGTGCACTGTGTTTTCTGGCAAGAATGTGCCCCAGATTTAACATCTACTCGTGAACATAACTATCTCTCACTATTTTATTGGCTGCAAGAAACTAAGAGGTTTCTACCTTCTGTGCATTCAGACAGAACAGAGTTAGCAGGTTCTTTCCTAAGGACTGTGCTAAAAATGTAAGCTTCCCTTTCAGCCGCAAAAACCAAGTCATAGTGCAGAAAACTGAAGACCACTCCCCTCCCAAGTGCTTATCCTGGACACGGCTTATTTTGTACTTTTCAACACTTGGCAACTTTTGCTTCAATAAGCTGAACTACTCTGTGTTATCTGAGTCCGCCGTCCAGCCTCCCGGAACACTTTCGTGACATGTCTCCCTGTGGTGCTAAATCTGCTTACTCAGCCTGTCAGATGCCACCTCCTGACGTGGAGCCTTTCCTCTTTTGGAGCATTTCGGGTGGTAGTAATTTCTCTACTCAGAATTTCTATATTTCTCTATATCATTATAATCATTGCATTTTACCCAAAATTTGGAAACAATGAAAAGAAGGAAGAGAAAGAAAAAGGAAAAAGGAAAGGAAGAGAAGAAGAAAAACACAAGGAAAAGGAAATAGGAGAGAAAAAAAAAGAAAAATGCCATCATAAAAATCTATTTTGGTAGGTTTTCTTCTTCACTTGTTAGATTTCTATTCTAACATAATTCTAATTGTGCTAACCATATACTTTTCTATACTGCCACCCCCTCCATACACACAAACACAGCTTAGCAGCATGAAACTTTCTCAAAGGATCACTCTGTAATATAATGTTTAATAGCTACGTACTCATTTCCCCTTCTGTGGAGCACAGAGATAATTTCCCATTTCTTGTTTTCATAAATTACTTTGTCTGAGAGTCTCCTACAGCAATAAAAAGTAGTGTAAAGCATTAAGAATTTAGAAATCAATCTGAGTTCAATTGGTGGGTCTCTGCCCCATAGTGATTACAAGACTTTTGATAAACCACTTACCTCTCCCAGACTGCATTTCTTTATCTCAAAAATGAGAATTGTAATTAATATTTTTTCTAGGTGTATTTGATCATATCTGTGAACCTCAGCTTCCTAAATCACACTCTCACTGCATAAACCAATTTGTTAGTCAACAAATAACCACTGAGTAGATATGATTGTGCCTGCCCAGTCTCAAGCATTGTGAAAAAAAATGATGAAATACCGCATATTATCAAAGCAAAGCATTCCTTGTGCTTGTGCTTATATTACCTTATAGATGATCATTCTTAGACCCATATATCTGTTTTCATTATAATCTCCATTGGGGGAGGGGGCTTCAGTAAATACTCATGAATAAATTAATAGAGCAAATCATTTGCTTAATAACATAGAACCAACAGAAATAGTCAGTTGCCAGTAAAAAGAAAAATATGGAGTGATACTCTATGCTAAATCTGTGTTATGCAAAAGCAGAGTAATTGTTGCCCCCCCTACAATTCAATGCCCCTTTAGTTGTCTCAACATGTGGCTTAATGTAAAAAATTAGTATTTCCCAAACTGATGGCTACTTGCAAGTTCAGGATGATGATAATATTTGAATAGCATTTTTCTTTTGCATATTCTTCATTGAAAGAAACTGTGGTGACTCTCCTGAGTCTTTGCAATTCAGTCTTCAAATTTTTAGAAGGTTTGAAGAAAATCTTAGGTTTTCTTAAAATGTCCATAAGACTTTTTGGCTCTTGCCTTACCATTGTAGTGAGCTCTCCCTCCTACTCTTGCTTTATCTTGATCATCCAGTAACCTGCAGTCCTAATTCTCCTGCTCATCCTGCTTGACCATGTGAGCCTGGAAATGAACCAGTGTCATCACTGCACAAGAGTGGGTGAGGTAGGCTTCAAAGTTGCTCTGTCCTTTCAAACTCTGCTATGTGAGGTAGGTAGATTTTCACTGCAACTACTACATGCTACCCAGAGCTTCCTGCTGGTGATGCCAAAAATGTGGAGCCACAGATGGGGAAGTCAATTTAAAATGGAGCGACTGAAACTGACAGAAGCAACAGATTAAAATTCAAGGAGCTTCAAAAACACCGAGCAGAAATCATGTTTAGACAATTCATCATTAAAATTCAAATGATGGCTAATGCTTGTAAGAGGAGATGTGAAAGCTGTACAGAACACCAGTGCAAACACACTCCAGGCAGACACCCTCCCCTTGTCTGGGAATATCTAATCAGTGAGGCAGTGGAGGGCTGGTTATGACCATTCTCGGTGGCCAGAGAGGTCAGGTCCACTCTTCTCCTGGCTAACACTGAATGCTGGTTGCCAGGTACAGGCTGATATTAAAACTACTTTAAGACACAAACTTCCATCTGTGAAATCTTCTCCTAATAGCAAAATCAATAAGGAAAATGAAATCTACTAGACATATAAATTATAAGCTCACTGTATTATTCTGCTAGGGCTTCCATAGCAAAATAACACAGACTTTCTGCCTTAAACAAAAGAAATTTATTTTCCCACAGGTCTGGAGGCTGGAAGACTAAGATTGAAATGCTGTCAGTGTTGATTTCTGGTGAGGCCTCTCTTCCTGGCTTGCAGATGGCCATCTTCTTGCTGTGTTCTCAACTGGGCTTTTCTCTGTGCACCCATCGAGAACTTATAAGGATGCAATTCCTACTGGATTAGGGCCCCACCCTTACAACTTAATTTAACCTTAATTACCTACCTGAAGACCTCATTTCCAAATATAACCACATTGGAGATTAGAGCTTAAACACATGAATTTGGAGGGAAACACAATTCAGTCTGTAACACTCACAAATACTCCTAAGTTGATCATTTAGAAAATTCACTTCAAATTAGTGAAAGGAACCACTTTTAGTTCTGTAGTTGTCCAGACTCTGAATGGACAACTACCCAATAGATATCTAACCTGGACTGTGAACTTCAATGCTTTCTTCAGAATCTTAGTCCTAGATACCGTGGAAGTTAAGGGGGTGTATTAGTCCACTTTTTTTGCTTATACCACAGTACACTGAACTGGGTGATTTATAAAGAAAATGAAATGTATTGCTTACAGTTTCTGAGGCAGAGAAGTACAAAGTCCATCTGGTGGTGGTGACAGTGACCCAGGGGTCTCCATTGTAAGATGGTGGAAGCAGAGAGAGCAGTCCGTTTTGTGTTGCTATAACAGAAATACCTGAGACTGGGTAATTTATAAAGAAGAGAGGTTTATTTGGCTTAGGATTCTGGGACAGCTACATCTGGCACGGGCCTCAGGCCGCTTCTATTCATGGCAGAAAGTGGCAGGCAGCCAGCAGGTATAAGCAGATCACATGGCAAGAGGAAGCAAGAGAGAGAGAAGGTGCCAGGGTCTTTTTAAGCAACAAGCTCTAGTGGGAACTAATAGAGCAAGAACTCACTCATTCATCCCCCAACCCTAGGGAGAGCATTAATCCATTCATGAGGGATCCGCCCCATGACTCAATCAGTTTCCAACACTGCCACACTGGAGATCAAATTTCCACATGAGTTTTGGAGGGGACAACACATCCAAACTCCATCAGGGGGGACTCTGATGCTGTCTTCAGATCCCCCCAAATTATGACCACACCTAGCCCTTTACCATTTATGGCTGCAAACACTCATTTGATGTTTATTTCCTAGGCTAAACTCTCATAGTGCAGCAATAAATTAGATAATCGACCATTATTTGCTTAATTATTCGGCTTATGATTCATCATGAGGTATTTTGAAAATGTGTAGGGGTGATTTTTGGCAGTAACGATAATTGAGATACGTACTAGAATTCAGTAATTGAGGTCCAGGTGTGCCACACCTCATGCAATATACAGAAGAATCTCATAGAGTGAAGAACTATCCTGCATCCTGCCCAACTTTTAATATCCCAAGGAAAATCATTCAAGTGAAAAAAATCAATTTAAAATTACATAAACCTAACTCTGTTTTTATATACAAATCATAAAAATGTTGCATATTAAAGATTACAGAAAGGAATACAATGAAAAAAGTCAAGTAACCTCTCCCGTCCCTAATTCTTTAGGTCCTTGCAATTACATCTGCTAGTATAATTGTGTCTAAGCACTTACATACTAAAATACATATTATTATGTCATAAATTACTGTCATTCTATTTCCCCAATATATTATAGTCAGGAGATTTTATTATTTTAAATTAGGGATACAGATTCCTTTTGTTATTTATGATTTTTATTTCAGCATAATAAAGATACCATTGGAAGATACAAGCATCTCCCACTTTCTTTCATTGCTCCATCCCTGAAAATGAGACATTTTTGCAAAAATGTAAACCAGGAACTTTTCTTCATTCTCTTAAATGGGAATAATTGTAATGTATTACATATTAAGCCAAAATTCTTAACCAATTTCCTAAAATATGATGAAAACACATTAAAACATTTTATAAAAGTAACAAACTATAATGTTAAGATGAAACTTCTTACAGTATCACTTCCTGATCACAAAATAATTAGTAAAGTTAAAATATATATAGATACATTCTATACATTATAAAAAGTTACATACACAGTTTGCCTGCTAAATCATAAACATTAACTTTATGATAAACCAAGGCAAATAGCAGACAATCATAAGTAAATAAGAAAAATGCAAACAAATACCTACAAAATGAAAACCAATTTTATGTAACAAACTACTCTTTAGCAAATGAAGTGGAAGCTTTAAATAGAAAGAAAGTTGAGAGGGGGAGGGGAATTGAAGCAATCATTTTGCCACTGGTTAAGAAGGCAATGGAATAGAGAAGTTGGGCAGTGAAAGGGTAACGTCAAGCAAACTAACAGAATCAACACTGTATCAGTACTGCAAGCCCATGCAATAAGATAAAAAAGACCTGTAGACAAAATATTATCATTAATAAGTAAATTTAGCAAACTTCATATATATTAGGTGGACTATCAAAAATCTAATACATTTCTGGGCCGGCCCGGTGGCGCACTGGATAGTGCGCCGCTTGGGAAGCACGGCGGCGCTCCCGCCCGAGGGTTCGGATCCCACATGCAGACCAGTTCCCGCTCACTGGCTGAGCGAGGTGCAGGGGCGACGCCGAGGGTTGCGATCCTGTTGCCGGTCCCGGTCCAGTGCGGGGGCGACACTGAGGGTTGCGATCCGTTGCCGGACACGGAAAAAGACAAAAAAAAAAAATAAATAAATCTAATACATTTCTACATATGAACAACAGACAACTATAAAATAAAGTTTTAAAAGGATGTTATTTGCAATAGCATACAGAAATATCACATATCTAGAAATAAGTACCATAAAATACTACTCCACAGAGAACTGAAAAAAAAAATTGCTCTACATATAGAAGTATAATATCAAAAACTTATATGAGGAAGACAGCAATCCCTGGGGTCCTAGGCAGGAGCCAAGGGCAGCTTCCCAGCCCCCACACAAAAGCAGGCAAGAGAGCATACCAAAAATGCCATTTACACATGGGCGGCCCACCATAGCCACAGCTGTATAGCCCAGCTGTATAGCCCCCGATGTAGCCCAGTGGTTACATTGACAAATGCAGCATGCTGGCAGTAAAACCATGTAGATGGTGGCTCAAAGATGGACCCTGCCTATAAAAAGGAAAGATGTAGTGAATGCCTGTCATGTTTGTCCAGTATGTGCTCGAGAGTCCACATCCCCAGCAGATGCCCCATACAGGTTGGGAAATAACTCAAGGATGTGTGCCCCTGACTCAATGGCAGGTGGACTTTATTGGACTACTGCCAATGTTGGAGAATTTCAGATACATCTTCACAGCTGTTGATGTGGCTACTGGTCTTCTGTTTGGCCTTGTAAGGTCCCAGACCAGGTAAACACTGTGAAGGCATTGTATAGCCTTACAACTATATATGGCTGGCCTTTAGTCATATAGAGTGATAATGGAACCCACTTTACTGGACTTAGGGTTCAGAGGTGGTCCTCCCAGTTGTCCATTCAGTGGAAGTTACATGTGCCATATCATCCCAAGGCAGTGGGAATGATTGAATGGTACAATGGTCTTTTTAAAAAGGGACTAAGGCTTTCTGCCCAACCCCTATCCCTGAAGGGGTGGACACGGTGGTTATGTCCAACAGTCAGGATTCTAAATGAGAGGCTCCACAAGGGCAGGCCTTCTCCAGTGGAAGCTCTGTTACATAGGCTGTAGCACCAATACAATGGCAAGTCACTACTAAAGATGAGTTTTTGAAGCCAGGATATGGTAAGAATGGAAATATTCCCTTACCAGCCCCAACCTGTTTGCAACAGGGACAAACAGTACAATGGGAAAGGCCTTAGAGAAGTAAAAAAAAAAAAAACAAAAAAACCCATATACACTGGATTGGCTTAATAGGGCCTTGGGGAAAAGTATTAGAGGAAGGCTTGCAAGTTTCACCTTGGGTGACAAGTACCTGACCTCCTCGAGTAAAGGTAACATGGCCTAGAACAGATAAGCACTCTATTCTAAAGGGCACAATTTTATTATCATTATGGCCAATTATGAGTTCCCCTATACTGTTACATATAGAACCTATAGAACCTATAGATCCCACAGTGTTAGCAGATAAGGTATAGTATCATAAACCAGGTAAAATACCTATTCCTGCAACCATCCTTTCTCAGGATGGCAAACCGGCATGTATCTTACCAGAGGGGTGAGAACTTCCCCTGTTGGTACCAATAATCCTTCTGTCCTTTCGCCCATAGTGTTCTGGCTGCAGGCACTGCACCAGAGTCAACTGGGCAAGTAAATATGTTGGCATGATCATCTACTGAATATGCACTGAACTTCACATCAGTATGACTACAAGATTCCCATGGAAAAAACACACCAGTGATGACTACTAAGTGAACAGAACTACAGGACAAGCCTTAAGCCATATTGAACAGACAATAGGTTGTATAAATAAAAGGGTCATTTATCCTCTCTAAGAGAACATTGCAGAAGATTTTTAATGCACAGATTGTACAGTGAGGGACCCTGAAGGGGTGGACTTTGCCAGTAGCAGTTGAGTTTTGGAGTTTCTCTTTGTACTGCCTAGCTCCTAGATGTGTGTATGCTGAATAAATCTATTCCTTCTTCAACCAAGGATCCAAGGACCTTTTTGCCATTTACCTAGCTCATAGACCTGTGTGTGAAGACCTGTGTTGTGAATGGGCCTGAGGGGTCTGTGAGCTCCAGACTACAGCTCTAGCTCTACAGACCCTCAGTCCAAGCCAGTCCCCACTGACCAGAGAGGCCTGAGAGATGCTGGGCCCACAGGACCTGAGGCAGCTGCACTAGACCTGGCAGACACTGCACCACAAGACCTTCAGCCCACACCAGTCCCTGCCACCAAGAGAGGCCCAAACTGCTTGTCCATAGGCCCCAAGGCAGCCACACCGAATTGGCAGTACCTGCAGAATCCAGGCCAGACACCAGAGAGGAATGAGTGGGCCATGAAACCCCCTGCCACAATGACTAAAAACCAAAGGAAAGATACCAGAAATATGAAAAACTGATAAAGGATGACACCACCAAAGGCAAATAACCTCAAGTTCTAGAACCTGTAGAACCGGAAGTCCTTGAAGTGACTGACAAGGAATTTCAAGCAAC
Source organism: Galeopterus variegatus (assembly GCF_000696425.1). Lineage (NCBI taxonomy): Eukaryota > Metazoa > Chordata > Mammalia > Dermoptera > Cynocephalidae > Galeopterus > Galeopterus variegatus. Next base: position 64,727 of record NW_007733258.1, read on the forward strand.
AATTCTAAGGATACTAAATGAGAAACAAGAAAACTCAGTTAGACAACACAACGAAATGAGAAAAAGAATACATGACCTGAAAGAAGAAATGTACAAAGAAATCAGTGCCCTAAAGAGAATGTAGCAGAGCTTGTAGAGATGAAGAATTCATTCAATGAAATAAAAAACACAGCAGAGAGTTTAACCAGCAGGATAGAACAAGCAGAAGACAGAAATTCTGACCTTGAAGATGGTCTGTTTGAAATAACACAGGTGGACAAAAAAAGAAAAAAGAATTTTAAAAATTGAAGAAAATCTAAGAGAGATAACAGACAACCTTAGCACTCAAATATCAGAATCATGGGTATTCCAGAAGGGGAGGAAAAAGGAAATGGCATTAAAAACATACTCAATGAAATAATAGCAGAAAACTTCCCAGGTATAGGGAAAGACATAGATCTTCAGATTCAGAGGTTCAAAGATCTCCAAACATATTCAACCCAAAAAAGCCCTCTCCAAGATATGTTATAGTCAAATTGGCAAAACTCAAAGACAAAGAGAGAATCTTTTTTTTTTTTCCTTTTTGTCTTTTCTCGTGACCGGTAATGGGATCGCAACCCTCAGTGTCGCGCCCGCACCATGCTCATCCAGTGAGCGGACCAGTCTCTATATGGGATCCGAACCCTCGGCGGGAGCACCACCGCGCTCCCAAGCACTGCACTCTACCAAGTGCGCCACCGGGCCAGCCCCAAAGAGAGAATCTTAAAAGCAGCAAGAGAGAAGCGTCAAGTTATCCATAAGGGAACCGCAATCAGACTAACATTAGACTTTTCCTTGGAAACCCTAAAAGCCAGAAGAGAATGGGATGATATATTCAAAATACTAAAAGACAAAAATTGCCAGCCAAGAATACTTTACCCAGAAAGGCTACACTTCTGAAATGAAAGACAAATAGTATATTTCTCAGACAAACAAAAACTGCAGTTCACTACCACATGATCAGCCGTACAAGAAATTCTCAAGGGAGTGAGTACTGGGTTTGGTACCTAAAACCAGCCATCACTGCCATAAATATTCAAGAAAGAATAAATCCCACCAGTAAAATAAACTGCTAGCAATAAAGTGAAAAAAAAAAGTTTATCTACCATCCCATGGAACCAACAAATACAAAAGACAAACAGTAAATCAGAAAGAAAGGAACATAAGATAGTTAAGACATTGAAACAAAAATCAATAAAATGCCGGCAATAAATCAACACCTTTCATTAATAACTCTTAATGAAAAAGGATTAAATTCCCCACTCAAAAGACACAAACTGACTGGATTAAAAAGATAAGCCCAACAATATGCAGCTTTCAAGAGACTCACCTCACCTGTAAAGACACACATATAATAAGAGTGAAAGGGTGGAAAAAGATATGCCATGTGAATAGAAATTAAAAATAAGCTGGAATAGCTATTCTCATATCAGATAAAATAGACTTTAAACTAAAAACCATAAAAAGAAAAAGAAGGGCACTATGTAATGATAAAGGGGTCTGTCTATCAAGAAGACATAACAATCCTAAATATATACACACCCAATGTTGGAGCTGCCAGATTTATAAAGCAAACACTGTTAGACCTAAAGAATGAGATACATGATACCATAATAGCAGGGAACCTGAATACCTGACTCTGAACATTGGACAAATTGTCTAGCCAAAAAATCAATAGAGAAACATAAGATCTAAACAACACTTTAGACTAATTGGACTTGGCAGAAGTCTGCAGATCATTCCATCCAACAACATCAAAATATTGATTTTTCTTATCAGCACATGGAACATTCTCCAGGATAGATCACACATTAGATGACAAATCAAGTCTCAACAAATACAAAAAAAAAAAAAAAATTGGAATAATTCCCTGTATTTTCTCAGATTACAATAGATTAAAATTAGAAATCAATAACAAAGGAAACTCTGGAAACTATGCAAACAAATGGAAATTAAACAACATTCTACCTAATAACCTTGGGTCCAAGAAGAAATTAAACAGGAAATAAAATATTTTAACAAAACTAATTAAAATAATGACACATCATATCAAAATCTGTGGAATACTGCAAAAGCAGTACTAAGGGGGAATTTATCACATTAAATGCATACTTCAGAAGAATGGAAAGATGGCAAGTAAACAACCTCACACTTCACTTTAAAGAACTAGAAAAACAAGAACAATCAAGGCCCTAAGTTAGTAGACAGAAACAAATAATTATGATCAGCACAGAATTAAATGAAATAAAAAACCAAAAATCATGCAAAAGATCAATGAAACAAAAGTTGGTTTTTTGAAAAGATAAATAAAATTGACAAACAATCAGCAAGGCTAACTAAAAAAAGAAGAGAGAATACCCAAATAACAAATATTAGAAAAAAAGGGGATATTACAAATAATACCTCAGAAATGAAAGGAATCATTAGAGACTGCTATAAACAGCGATATGCCAACAAATTTGAAATTCTGGAGGAAATGGATAAATTTCTGGACACACACAAACTACCAAAACTAAGCCAAGAAGATATAGAAAATCTGAACAGACAAATAACAATAAAAGAGATTGAAGCTGTTATCAGAAGGCTCCCAACAAAGAAAAGCACAGGACTGGATCGGTTCACTGCAGAATTCTACAAAACCTTCAAACAGGAACTGCTACCACTTCTTTGCAAACTATTTCAGAAGATTGAAACAGAGGCCAGTCTCCCAATGTGGGAGTGGTTTGTAATTCTCCTCATAGAGATTTTTCACATCTTTGGTTAACTTTATTCCTAGGGTTTTTTGTTTGTTTGTTTGTTTTTTTAGTGACTATTGTAAATGGGCTAGATTTCTTGATTTCTTTTTCTGTATGTTCACTGTTGGTACAGAAATGCTACTGATTTTTGTGTGTTGATTTTGTATCTTGCAACATTGTTGAAATCATTATTACTGCTTGGTATATACCCAGGGAATGAAAATCATCATGTCAAAGGGGTACCTGCACTCCCATGTTTATTGCAGAGCTATTTTCAATACCCAAGAGTTGCAACCAGCTCAAATGTCCATCATCAGATGAGTGGATAAAGAAATTGTGGTATATCTATGCAATGGAATACTACTCTGCTATAAAAAGAAAAGAGGTACTATCATTTGTAGCAATAGTGATGTACTTAGAGAAAATTATATTAAGTAAAATAAGTCAGGCACAGAAAGAGAAATACCCCATGTTCTCACTTATTTGTGGGAGCTAAAAATAAATATATAAACAAATAAATGGGAGGGGTGAGAAGACATAACAATCATAACAGTTCCTTGAACTTGTTAAGAGAAGTGAACACATATGATATTGATGGGGGAGGAGCAGTGTGAGAGGGGAGAAGGAATTGGTAAAGGGACACGAAAATCAACTACAATGTATATTGATTAATTAAAATAAAAATAATCATCTTAATACAAAAAAGAAAAAAGAAAGGAAAAGGCATGAAAAACATATTCAATAAAATAATAACAGACAGCTTCCCAGGTATAGGGAGAGAGACATGGACCTTCAGATCCAAGGGGCTCTAATATTCGCAAACAGATTCAAACCAAAAAGATCCTCTCCAAGACACATTATAGTCAAACTGGCAAAGCTCAAAGACAAAGAGAGAATCTTAAAAGAGGCAAGAGAAAAGCATCAAGTCACCTATAAGGGACCCCTATCAGACTAATAGCAGACTTCTCAACAGAAATTCTACAGGCCAGGAGAAAATGGGATGACATATTGAAAATACTAAAAGAAAAAAAAACCTGCAAAGAATACTACATCCAGCAAGACAATCCTTTAGAGATGAGGGGAAAATAGCGTAATTTCCAGACAGACAAAACCTGCAGGTGTTCGCCACCATATGACCAGCCCCACAAGAAATCCTCAAGTAAGTTCTGCATCTAAAATCCACAAAACAATAATCACTACCATGAAGTTAGAAGAAAGAACAAAACCCACTAGTAGAACAAAAGTGCAAATGAGAAAGAGAAGAAACCAAATTTACCATGACAAAAAACCATAACGGCAATGTAATAATGATCCTGCTTTATTTCTGATTTTAGTAATTTCTGTCTTCTCTTTTTTTTCTTGGTCAACCTAGGTAAAGGTTTTCAAATTTTGTTGATTTTTTTAAAGAATTGACTTTTGGTTTGTTGATTTTTCTCTATTGTTTTTTAATTCCCTATTTCCATATATTTCTGTTGTGATCTTTGTTATTTCCTACTTATATTTGCTCTTGGTTTAATTTGCTCTTCTTTTTCTACTTTCTTAAGGTAGAAGTTCACATTACCGAATTGAGATTTTTCTTATTTTTAATATGAGTGTTTGCAAGTATAAATTTGCCTCTAAGCACTACATGAGCCCTGCATCCTATAAATTTTTATATGTCGAGCTTTGATTTCACCTCAAAATACTCTAATTTTCCTGTAATTTTTCCTTTTACCCATTGTTTATTTAGGAGAGTGTTGTTTAATTTCCACACATTTGTGAATTTCCAAAATTTCCTTCTGTTATTATAGTCAGAGAATATATTTTCTATTATCTTAGTCTTTTTGAATGTATTAAGACTTTTTTTAAAATTTTGTCAATATACAATGTGGTTAGTTATTGGGGCCCATTACCAAAACTTCCCTCCCTCCTCCCTCTCCCCCCTCCCTCCCAACAATGTCCTTTCTGTTTGCTTGTCATATCGACTTCAGGAAATTGTTATTGTTGTGTCTTCTTCCCTCCCCACCCCCAGGTTGTTTGTGTATTTATTTATTTAATTTTAGCTCCCATAAGTAAGTAAGAACATGTGATATTTTTTTTCTGTGCCTGACTTGTTTCATTTAATATATTTCTCTCTAGGTCCATCCATGTTGTAGCAAATGGCAGTATTTCATTCTTTTTTATAGCAGGGTAGTATTCCATTGTGTAGATATACCACATTTTCCATATCCATTCTTCTAATGATGGACATTTGGGCTGGTTCAAACTCTTAGCTATTGTAAAGAGTGCTGCGATGAACATTCCGGAGCAGGTATACCTTTGACTAGATGATTTTCATTCCTATGGGTATATTCCCAGAAGTAGAATAGCTGGGTCATATGGTAGATCTACCTGTAATTGTTTGAGGAACCTCCGTACCATTTTCCATAGAGGCTGCACTATGTTGCAGTCCCACCAACAATGTATGAGAGTTTCTTTTTCTCTGCAACTTCATCAGCATTTATCATTCTCAGTCTTTTGGATATTAGCCATCATAATTGGGGTGAGATAGTATCTCAGTGTTGTTTTGATTTGCATTTCCCAAATGCTGAGTGATGATGGGCATTTTTTCATGTGTCTGTTGGCCATTCATATATATTCCTTTCAGAAATGCATAATTAGCTCTTTTGCCCATTTTTTAATTGGGTTACTTGTTTTTGTTTGTTTGTTTGTTTGGTTTTTTGCTGTAAAGTTGTTTCAGTTCTTTGTATATTCTGTATATTAATCCTTTGTCAGATGTATATTTTGCAAATATTTTCTCCCACTCTGTTGGTTGTCTTTTAACACTGTTAATTGTTTCTTTTGCTGTGCACAAGCTTCTTAGATTGATATAATCCCATTTGTTTATTTTTCCTTTGGTTGCCTGTGCTTTGGGAGTCATATTCATGAAGTCTGTGTCCAGTCCTACCTCCTGAAATGTTTCTCCTATGTTTCCTTTAAGAAGTTTTATAGTTTCAGGATGTATATTTAATTCTTTAATCTGTTTTGAGTTGATTTTAGTATATGGTGAGGGGTATGGATCTTTTTTCATTCTCCTGCATATGGATATCCAGTTATCCCAGCACCATTTGCTGAAGAGGCGGTCTCTTCCCCAGTGTATAGGCTTGGTGCCTTTGTCAAAGATCACATGGCTGTAGGTGTGTGGGTTGATTTCTGGATTCTGTATTATTTGATCAGTGTGTCTGTTTTTATGCCAGTACCATGCTCTTTTGGTTACTATAGCTTTCTGCTATAGTTTAAAGCCAGGTAGTGTTATGCCTCCAGCTTTATTTTTATTTATTTATTTATTTATTTATTTATTTATTTATTTATTTATTTATTTATTTATTTTTGCTCAGGATTACTTTGGCAATGCATGGCCTTTCAATATTCCATACAAATATTAGTATAGAGTTTCCATTTCTGAGAAAAATGTCATTGGAATTTTCATGGGGATTGCATTGAATCTGTAGATCACTTTGGGTAGTATGGACATTTTCACAATGTTAATTCTACCAATCCAAGAGCAGGGGATACCTTTCCATCTTCTTGTGTCCTCTTTAATTTCTCTCAGCAGTGGTTTGTAGTTCTCATTATAGAGATTTTCACATCTTTGGTTAACTCAATTCCTAAGTATTTTATTTTTTTGGTGGCTACTGTAAATAGGCAAGCTTTCTTGATGCCTCTTTCTGCATGTTCAATATTGGAGAATAGAAATGCTACTGATTTTTGTGTGCTGATTTTGTATCCAGCAACTTTGCTAAAATCATTTAGCAACTCTAAGAGTTTTTTTAGTAGAGGCTTTAGGCTGTTCAATATATAGGATCATGTCATCTGCAAAGAGGGACAGTTTGATTTCATATTTTCCAATCTGGATGTCCTTTATTTTCTTCTCTTCTCTGATTGCTCTGGCTAGTACTTGCAATATTATGTTGAATAGGAGTGGTGAGAGTGGGCATCCTTGTGTAGTTTCTGTTCATAAAGGAAAAGCTTTCAGCTTTTCCCCATTCAAGATGATATTGGCAGTGGGATTATCATATATGGCTTTAATTACGTTGAGATACTTTCCATCTATATCTAACTTGTAGAGAGTCTTTATCATGAATGAGTGTTGAATTTTATCAAATGCTTTTCAGCATCTGTAGAGATGATCATATGGTCCTTGTGTTTGATTTTATTGATATGGTGTATCACCTTTATTGATCTGAGTATGTTGAACCAACCTTGCATCCTTGGGATGAATCCCACTTGATCATGGTGTATAATTTTGTGTACGTGTTGCTGTATTCTGTTAGCTATTATTTTATTGAGAATTTTTGCATCTATATTCATCAAGGATATTGGCCTGTAGTTTTCTTTTTTAGTTGTGTCTTTACCTGGTTTTGTTATCAGGGTGATGTTTCCTTCATACAATGAGTTTGGGAGAATTGCCTGTGTTTCAATCTTTTGGAATAGTTTGTAGAGAATTGGTATCAATGCCTCTTTGAATGTTTGGTAAAATTCTGCTGTGAATCCATCCGGTCCTGGCCTTTTCTATGTTGGGAGCCTTCTGATAACAGCTTCAATCTCTTTTATTGTTATTGGTCTGTTCAGATTTTCTACATCCTCTTGGCTCAGTTTTGGGAGCTTGTGTGTGTCCAGAAATTTACTCATTTCCTCCAGATTTTCAAACTTGTTGGCATATAGTTTTTTATAGTAGTCTCAAATTATTCCTTGTATTTCAGATGTATCAGTTTTAGTATCACCTTTTTCATTTCTAGTATTTGTTATTTGGATCTTCTCTCTTCTTTTTTTAGCTAGTCATGCTACTGTGTCAATATTATTTAACTTTTCAAAAAACCAACATTTTGATTCATTGATCTTTTGTATCATTTTTGGGTTTCAATTTCATTAAGTTCTGCTCTGATTTTAATGATTTATTTTCATCTGCTAACTTTAGCTTTGGATTGTTCTCATTTTCCTAGTTCTTTGAGATGAAGTATTAGGTTGTTCATTTGCCATCTTTCCATTCTTCTGAAGTTGGCATATAATGTGATAAATTTCTCCCTTAGTACTGTTTTTGTAGTATACCACAGCTTTTGGTATGATGTATCATTCTTTTCATTAGTTTCAATAAATGTTTTGATTTCCTGTTTGATTTCTTCTTGGACCCATATGTCATTAAGTAGAATGCTGTTTAATTTCCATGTGTTTGTATAGTTTCCAGAATTTCGTTTGTTATTGATTTCTAATTTTAATCCATTGTGGTTTGAAAAAATACATGGGATAATTCCAATTTTATTGAATTTGTTGAGACTTGATTTGTGATCTAACATTTGATCTATGCTGGAAAATGATCCATGTGCTGATGAGAAGAATTCTGAGGTTGTTGGATGGAATGTTCTGTAGATATCTGCAAAGTCCAATTGGTCTAGAGTGTTGTTTAGATATTATGTTTCTCTGCAGATTCTTTGCCTAGATGATCTGTCCAATATTGACACTCAGGTGTCAGTTTCCCTGCTATTATGGTATTAGTGTCTATTTCCTTCTTTAGGTCTAATAGAGTTTGCTTTCTAAATATGGCTGCTCCAACATTGGGTGCATATATATTTATGATTGTTATGTCTTCTTGATGGATCAATCCTTTTATCATTATAGAGTGGCCCTCATTATCTCTTTTTATGGTTTTTGTTTAGCATCTATTTTATCAGATATAAGAATAGCTACTCTAGCTCGTTTTTCATTTCTGTTTACATGGTAAATCTTTTTCCATCCTTTCACTCTTAGTCTGTGTGAGTCTTTATAGGTGAGTTGGATTTCTTGAAGGCAGCATATAGTTGGGTCTTCCTTTTTAATATAGTCAGCCAGTCTATGTCTTTTGATTGAGGAATTTAATCCTTTTATATTAAGAGTTGTCATTGAAAAGTGTTGATTTAGTCTTAGCATTTTATTGATTTTTGTTTGGATGTCTTAATTGTATTTTGTTCCTTTCTTTCTGATTTACTGTTCATTTTTTTTTCTGTATTTGTTGGTTTCTTGGGTTGTAGATAAATGTTTTATTTTCTCTTCATTGTTGCCATTTTTATTTTACTAATAGGTTTTGATTTTTCTCTAGTTTTTATGGCAGTGGTACTTATTTTTCAGGTACCAAACCCAGTGCTCCGTTGAGAATTTCTTGTAAGGGTGGCCGTGTGGTAGTAAACTCTCGTGGTTTTGGTTTCTCTAAGAAATATACTATTTGCCCTTCATTTCAGAAAGATAGCCTTGTGGGGTAGATTATTCTTGGCTGGCAATCTCTGTCTTTTAGTATTTTGATATATCATCCCATTCCTTTCTGGCTTTTAGGGTTTGTGATGAGAAGTCTGATGTTAGTCTGATTGGGGCTCCCTTATAGGTGACTTGATGCTTCTCTCTTGCAGCTTTTAACATTCTCTCTTTGTATGTAAGTTTTGTCAATTTGACTATAATGTGTCTTGGAGAAGACCTTTCTGGGATGAATACATTTGGGGATCTTTGAGCTTCCTGAATCTGAAGATATGTGTCTTTTCCTATACCTGGGAAGTTTTCTGCCACTATTTTGTTGAATATGTTTTCAATGCAATTTCCTTTTTCCTCCCCTTCTGGAATACCCAAGACTTGGATATTTGAGCACTTAATGTTGTCTGATATCTCTCAAGTTTTCTTCAATGTTTTTAATTCTTCTTTCTTTTTTACTTTCTGTCTGTGTTTCTTCAGACAGCCCATCTTCAAGTCAGAAGTTCTCTCTTCTGCTTCTGCAAGCCTGCTGGTTCAACTCTTTGTTGTGTTTTTTATTTCGCTGAGTGAATTCTTCAGCTCAGCAAGCTCTGCTACATTCTTTTTCAGAGCATTGATTTCGTTGTGCATTTCTTATTTCAGGTCCTGTATAATTTTCCTCATTTCATCCTGTTGTGTAGCTGAGTTTTCTTGTATCTCATTTAGTTTCCTTAGAATTGTCACTCAAAATTCCTCGTCCAACATTTCAAGGGCTTCTTGTGCTATAGGATCTAGAGCTTGAGAGTTATTACCCTTTGGTGGTGCACTTTCTTGGTTTTTCATATTTCTGGTATCTTTCCTTTGATGTTTAGTCATTGTGGCAGGGGATTTCACAGTCCAGTGGTTTGACACTATTATCTGGCTCGTGTGCTGCTGGGGCTGCAAATGGCTGCCTCAGTTTCTGCTCGGTTGCCCTCTAGTGTCTTGGGTGTGTGCTTGCCTTGGGTCTTGGGGTTCTCTGGGGAGGTGCCTCTCTGGTCAGCATGCACTCGGCCAGGCTGGAGATGGAGTCGGGTTGCGGTGGTGAGGCCTACCTGCTGGGTCACTTGCTGGCACCTCAGGGTGTGTGGTCTCCATAGATCTTCCACTTCAATTTAGACTTGTTTGTGGCAAAACAAAATAAGACAAAACAAAAAATTGAACATTAAAGCTGCAAATGTCACAGAGCTATTGTATGAAATGTGTATTTTTCTTTTGCACTCAGTAAATTTTATTTTGTGTCAGTTTAAAAAAATTTATATGAGAATATACAAAGAAATCATAGAAATCAATAAGAAAACAACAATCAACCTAATCTTTTAAATTGGTAAATAACTAAAACAGACACTTCTTAAAGGGGATCATCATGACAATAAACATGAAAATGTTCTTCACCTCATTCGTAATCATTGAAATGCTAATAAAAATCACAATGAGATACCACTTCACACCCATGCAATTGGCTAATGTTTAGAAAAAATTGATATCAAATAGTGGTGAAGATAGGAAGCAACAGGAATAATTATCCACTACTGGTGGAAACATAAATTGGTACAACCACTTTGGATATTTTTTGGCAATATGTATTAAAAATACATATACTTTATGAGCCAACAATTTTATCCCTAGGAATACATCCAACAAAGATACATACATTTGTTCATCAAAATACATATACAAGAATGTTCTGAGCTGAACTATTCATAAAGTGATACACTGGAAGTCATACAAATGTCCGCCAATAGTACAAGAAATAAAGTCTTATATTTATATAATTAAATGCTATATCACAGTGAAGAAAAACACACTGTCACTACACCCAACATGGATAAATCACACAAACATAATGTTGGGTGAAATCAACTTAACAGAAAAGACTGCATGATGTATTTTTCCACTTATAAAAACAAGCCTACCTGACCTATACGTGAAGGAAGATGGATAGGTAGTAAATGTTGGGGAACATGAATGGCTTCTGGATGCTGGTAATATTCTATTTCTTTTTTATTTAAATGAGCTCAAATTTGTGTTTTCATTTCATAAAAATTCATGCAACTGTATCTTTGTGATATTCTGTATATAATATACCTCAATAAAAAGTTTAATTAAAAATATGTATATATTTTAAAATGTGTATGTATATATAAATGTATATACATATATAAAAATGCACATGTGTGTATGTATATATATAAATGTATACACATATATAAAAATATATATGTGTGTGTGTGTGTGTGTGTGTGTGTGTGTGTGTGTGTATATATATATATATATTTGAAGGACCCTTACATATAGAAAAACCTAAAGACTCCACCAAAAAAACTCCTAGAACTGATAAACAAATTCAGTACAGTTGCAGAATACAAAATGCAACAAACAAAAACCAGTAATGTTTTGTATACCAAAACAAGCCAGCTGAAAAAGAAATTAAGAAAGCAACCCCATTTACCATAGCTACAAAAGAACATAAAATACCTAGGAATTAATTTAACCAAGGAGGTAAAAGATCTCTGCAATGAAAACCACAAATGTGTGTATATATATATATATATATATATATATATATATATGAAGAGAGAGAGAGCAGAGACCTGCAGGCTGCATTGAGACTGTGTTAGACAGATGTAGCATAAGCTATGATAAAACATAATTAGTCAATGGATGGAAAGGGCAATATCTTATTTTAGAATTTTCGATGCTTTATGAAAACAAGCATTTTGTTCACTTTGGCTATTAACATTAGTACTTTTGCTGGAAATTGGTACCTAAGAGCACTCTAAAATGACATTTTTCTTCTTGAGAGCTTCCTTCCTCGTGGTCTTATTTCTTAAGGCCAACAGTGCTCACCAACCTATCCCTGAGGTAGGTGGATACCCCACCTACCACGGGCTCTTTTGTGTTCTGCTGGGGAGACATTGCAGGACACCTGAGAATCTAATGAGGTGACACGTAGATCAGTGCCTTTCTCTAGAGAATCCTTTCTCTTAATTAGACTTGCCACTTACTTTTCATGGGAATTTAATTTTCATGGAATTTTTCATGGGAATTAATCTACTCCCACACCCATCAAACACCATTTGGTGTTGTATATTAGAAGGATAGATAGATTGGTCTGTGTCTCCATCATCTTGCATCAGGCCTGCTGTGTATTTGGATGTTTGTCATTGGCTGAATGCATGAAGTATTCTACACTAGGTTTTTTAACTCAGGGTCCATGGAAATGGTGATTGTACTAGTCCATTTCTGTTGCTCATAACAAAATATTTGGAACTGGGTGATTTATAAGTAAAGAAAAATTATTGCATACAGTTTCTGAGGTTGGGAAATCCAAAGTCCAGGGAACACAGCTGTGAAGGTCTTGGTGGTGGTGACAGTGATGGCAGGGTATCCCATTGCGAACATGCAAGAGCAGTGAGAGTGCAAGACTAACCTCTTCATTCACTCCCCTTTTAAAGTCCTCAGAACCACGCCCCTGACCACCATTATTAATCCATTCACTATGGCATGGTCCTACAATCTGATCACCTCTTCAAGGCCCCACCTTTCAATTACCGTAATAGGATTTCCCATTTTCAACAGTTACAGTGGGGATTAAGTTCTGGGGGAACATTCAACCCAAGGCACAGATCCAAAAGCTGGTTATAGAGGATCTGTTAATTAATAGAAATTATACGTCAGTTTTGTGTGTATGTATGCATGCAAGATTCTGATAAGCTTTGATTTGATTTTCAAAAAGATCCTCAACTTTAAAATGTTTTTCTTAAAAAAAAAAAATACTGAGTAACCTAGCAAATGTTGAGTGCAACAACTATCAAGAGAGTTGAAAGTGGCAAAGTAGGTTTAGATAATTTGATTAATAGAATGGCAAAGTAGTTTTGGGACATTTATCTGCACCTTGAGTCACTTTGAAGTCAAATAACAGCTGCTGTCACTGTATACCTTTCAGGCAATTTGAATTTATTGTGATTGACCCCTGGAGGGTGATTACGTACGTTGTCTCTGCAGCCATCACTGCTGGGAGGCCAGGGGTCATGGACTGCACTGCCTTGTGGAGCCCCCATTCTCTCTCTCCCTTCCCTCTACCTGCTCTTCTTTCCCAGCTCAGGACAGGGCAAGAAGAGTCGAGAGACCTAAGCTCTGGAGCGGTCTGCTTTTTCAGGGCAGTCTTAGCTCCAGTTCAAGCAGGGGTTCCCATGGATGCAGAGGGGTAAGAGAATTAAGTGTCAGATCTGTGCCTGCTGCTGGACTAGGCACCAAGGATACAGAAAACATCAGCTGAGCAGCTTTTAGGAGCAACTGACTGTCCCATATCAGGCACTGTGGGTGATACAGAGATAAGCAAGCTAAGAAGCATAATACTCAAGGAAGGTAGCTCCTTATCAGAGAGCTAACGCCCAGATGTGGATCTTCAAGCCACACAAAAGCTGCCATTGAAATAGAGCTCCCTACAGCCTCATAACGTAAGCTATCTGCTTCTGTAAAATTGCTTGCTTAACCTAAGTAACTCCATTTTGCCCCCTATCTGACCTGGAGACTACCCCTCCTTCTGCATGAGAAACCATTGACCTTTTCATAGAAACAAAAAACAATTGCATAGAAACAAGAGCCATGCACAGTGAATTATTACATGGGAACAGGAATCATACACAATGAAAATTTGTATGCTTGATTGCTCAAACGGCTCATTCTCAGCCTCTGTGACCTAACTCCCTCGCTTGCTTTGTGCACCTGGACAAACCTGTGTGCCAACAGGATGTAGTTTTTGCCTTTAAAAACCCTACAAGACCAAGGCTCAAGGCTGCTCTTCCTTGGTTGCTCCTTGGGAGACGGACACTGGCCAGCTGGAGTGAATAAACTGCCCTTTTCTGCACGAGCGGCATGTAAGTGCATTTCTTGTGGGAGGGGGCCTCACAACACCATGTCTTCAGGAGCTGTGGCCATTTACCACACCCTGTGCTAGGTACTGTACCTATACTATCTAATGCAGCCCTTACAAGAGCTCCAAGAGATAATAAGATGATAAGTACCTCCATTCCACAGACAATGAAACAGATGCTCAGAGTAATTATGAAAACTGCCTGAGAATGCAAATAAATGTCATAAAAGAAGTTATCATCCACCAGGAACGTGACTCAGCAGTTCACCAGTTCACACGTTACTGAGTTCACAGAGGAGTAAAATCAGAAACCTGTGAGATTAGAATGAGGTTGGTTTAGTCTAGGTCCCTTGGGAGAATGTCTGACATTCACATTACACTATTGACTATCACTGTGTTGAAGATGGTGAGAGCAGCAGATATAAAAGCTCCCTTGTGATCTCTTGAAACTTCCTAGCTGACATGCCAAATGCTTTAGGTTAGACTGTGCAGTTGGCACTTTAGGCAGAGGCAGGACACCATAACACAAATGTCGAGCCTGAAATTGATCATGGTGTTGGCTCTGCAGAACAGGTGACTGCACTGATTGTTAGGAGATGTGCTAAAACTATCAGCAGCCACCTACACTAGCTGTGAGGGCTCCCTGGATTCTCCTATTTCATGTGGCAGCATGAGAATTTAAGGAATGTAAATCCAGCCTGTACTTTCAGGCAGCTTCATGTTACTTTCTGTGTGTATTTATGAAACGGTTTTCAGCTGTTAAATGCCGTCAGGATAATTGAAAGTGTTTTAAATAAGATGAAAGATTTAATTTGGAGTGGAGCTGTAAAGAGCAGATTAATAGGACATGGAGGGAGCAAGGGACTAATATTTTCAAAATGCATCTCCCTTTAAGCAAAACCTCTGAAACAAGGCAGAAAGGACAATTAATTGTCCCAGGCAGTGAAAAGTTGTGCCTAATGAAAGATGGAGTGAGTATACAGCAAAGAGGAGATGAAGCTTTCAATGCAGGCAACTAGAAGTTAGCACCTGACCCACAGATCGCTAAAAGGACAAAATGAGAGGACGACGTCTTCAAAGTGCCCAGTCATGGTGACTTTATTATTAAATAAATATGTGGGGGCCGGCCCGGTGGCGCACTGGATAGTGCGCCGCTTGGGAAGCGCGGCAGCGCTCCCGTCCGAGGGTTCGGATCCCACGTACAGACCGGCTCCCGCTCACTGGCTGAGCGAGGCGCGGGAGCAATGCCGAGGCTTGCGATCCCGTCGCCGGTCCCCGGTCCGGTACAGGGGCAACACTGAGGGTTGCGATCCATAGCCGGACACGGAAAAAAAAGACAAAAAAAAATAAAAATAAAAAAATAAAAATAAAAATAAATATGTGCCTTTTTAAACACACGCATCTAATCTTGTCTTTGTAGTACGGGAGCTGATTCACTTAATTCAATGCTCTAAATTTTTCTTTGGCATTTATATTTTTGTGGAGTTCAAAGAGATTTTACTAAAGAAAATTTTAAGTAAAAAGTAAAAAACCTACTGTACATTATGGTCTATTGATAATAATCTAAGTTCATTACTAAAATCTACACATACTCATATAATTTTGCCACCTTTATGAGTGATAGGCCTACATGGTCCAGTCTCGATAGAAATTTGTTCTCAAAAAAGCCCAGTCTAAGCACTGAAAATTTAAAACAGAAAATGGAATCTCAATTTTTTAACTTTCATCTTTTGGAAAAAATTGTTAAATGAGTCTAATTTCTTCCACTCTTCCACGATCACTTCCCATGTCCACTTTTCCCTTCACCAGTTCTCTTGCTTTCCATATGGATCTAGGGTCTATCATTAGCCAGAACTACACCCCCCAAATAAATCTCTGACTCCTCCTCCCCTTCTTCCCCTTCTGTCTGCACCCCTTTCTGTGTAGACAGCCTTGGTCTCCAGGGCTGTGTTCTCTCCTCTCCTCAGTCTGTTCTGTCCCTCCCTGCTCATGCCCTAGTTCTGCAGCAAAATCTCCAGAAGCACCACTGGCCACAAGGCTCTCCTGGAGGTGGTGTTACCAAGAATGGATGGGAACCAGGAGCGGAAACAAAGGTAATGCAAACATCAGAGGAGGGAAAGAGGAGCTGGGGTATTACATGTTAACAGCACTACGTTAAGCAGATAGTGAAAAACCTGCAGGTATACAAATAAGGTCTGCATTTTGCTTAACAGTATTCTATAGGCATTAATTTTAGTTTCGAGAAACATACCATGATTTTGTAAGACTTTAACACTAAAGGAAGCTGAGTAAAGGGTATGTGGGACCTCTCTTACTGTCTTTGTAATTCTTCTGTAAGTCTAAAATTATTCCATGTTAAACTACTGGAGGAAAACATCACTATGTACATAGCATTTGGGGTTTTAGCTTAGTTCTTCTAAATTATTATAGATATACATTTTCATGCAGTATGATAATACATGTACTTGTTATATGCCTCTGTAGAATTTTCTGAGGTTTTTTCTTTGAACTCTCTTCTTACAGAATTATCATTTGAATTATTTTGTCTCTATCCAACTTACAGGTGTTCATAATTGTAACCATTTTTGTAAGCAGAACTAAGTACGAAGTTCAGGACATATTTTTGTAAAGACAATTAATATATGTTTATCATTTTCCTAATATATTTAGGTTAAAAAACTCAATTCATAGAATGATCTGTAGGTTTTCAGAATAGAAAGTGAATCTCCTTAAAATTTGCTTCTGGTGAAAATTGGAGCTCACGATCAGATAATTTTTAACTTTTTAATAATAGTAGGCAGAACCACATTTTTAAATTTTCCTTCCTATAGCTTTTCTTTCCCTTCCCCAACTCATCACCCCCCAACAGCTGGGCATGAAGAATAATCAACAACCTCTTTCCATGGTCAAAGAGGAACACTGTATGTTTTCAATGACTTTCCATAATTCTGGTTAGATCTCCTTACAAAGACAGTATAAAAGAATTATAATAATCACACAGACTCAAAACGGTTGGGCAGCCAATACCTGTGATTCAGAGAAAAGAGCCTTTGCCTTCAGATTTGATCATTTCGTTCTCAAGCCATGTGATACACAGACAAGAGAAAAAGTGAGGAGCTAGGAGATGCCAGTGTAGATCTGATTTGTGTTTGCCAGCTTCTCCTCGGGTGCAAGCTGTACCTGCAAAGCAGAACCATGTGTCCACTCGGAAGGACTCTAGCTTGTTCTGCATTCCTCACTCATGCCTCCCATTGGAAGGGGTGTGACATACTTAATCAGTAAATTTGGAAAGAGGGGTAGTGTGTGTGGCTCAGCCTCTTGACTTTCTTTTCTTAGCTACCCGCTTGCAGAGAAGTTTCACTCTGGGCTGATTTCTACCAGGCTACAAGAGCCATCACTTATACCTACAACTGGGTAAGTTAGTTTACTTCTGGAGTGAAATGTGAGGAAGCCCACTGCAGCCACGCACCCAAAGCTGCCTATTCCAATCCAAATCCTATTAGTAATAAAGCTGATACTATGATCTCCATTTTGTGCAATATCTATGTGTACTTTTCAATTAACTCTGAACTCAAGGTATTAGGAAAGGAGTGTTTTGTATTGACCCATCCCTGAAATCTCAATTGTAACTAATATTTGTTATTTATATGCTAATACAAATAATATGCTAAATTTTGTTAAACATATATGCTTTTCACATATATGTATTTTTTTTAATTTATGACAATCCCATGAGTTGGGTATTAATTTTTTAATAAACTTTTTACTTTAGAATAATTTTAGGTTTACAGAAATATTGTGAGGTTATGGGACAGAGTGGTCCCATATGTCTCACACCCAGTGTTCTCAATTGTTCATATTTTACATTATATGGTGTGGTTGTCACAGATTAGGAACAAATATTGAAACAATATTATTAACTAAAGTTGATAATTTATTTAAATTTTTCTGGTTTTCTCTAATATCCATTTTCTGTCCCAGGATGGCATCTAAGATCCCACATTACGTGGAGGTGTCATGTCTCCTTAAGCTCCTCTGGGCTGTGACAGTTTCTCAGACATTCCTTGTTTCTCATCATGACCTTGATGGTTTTGAAGAACACTAATCAGGATTTTTATAGACTATCCTTCAATTTAGACATAGCTGATGTTTTTTTCCCATGATTAGACAGGGTTATATATCTCTGGGAGGATGACCACAGAGGTAAAATGCCATTCTCACCACATCATATCAACGTGACTTAAAGGATGCTAACCTTGGTCTAAAGGCAGAGGTGGGGCCAGCCCGGTGGCGCATTGGATAGTGTGCCGCTTGGGAAGCACGGCGGCGCTCCCGCCCGAGGGTTCAGATCCCACATACAGACCGGTTCCCGCTCACTGGCTGAGCGAGGCGTGGGAGCAACACCGAGGGTTGCGATCCCGTTGCCGGTCCCCAGTCCGGTACGGGGGCGACACTGGGGGTTGCGATCCGTTGCCGGACATGGAAAAAAACAAAAAAAAAAAAAAAAGGCAGAGGTGGTGTTTGTCAATTTGTCACTGTAAAGGTACTTTGCTTCTCCATTTCAATACCGTACCCTTTGAAGGAAGTTGCTATTAAATTATTTGGAATTCTGCATGGGAGATTTGTATATTCTCCCCATTTTTTATTCAAACTTTATTTATAACAGTAGAGACTAATGGATACTTATTTTACAGTTGGGTTACAATCCAATTCTACATTGTTTATTCTGTTGCTCAGATTGTTCCAGCTTTGGCCATTGAGAACTCTTTCAGTTGACTTCTGTGTCTCTTTGAAATACTCCCATCACCTTGTGTGTGTGTGCACACGTGCATGTATGTGGATGAGCACTGTACTTTGTAGCACTGCACAATGCTTCAGGCCCAACTTGTGTATTCCCTGTTCAATGTTAGAACTGGCTGTTTTTCCAAAGAGCTCTGGGTCCTTTCATTGGAGAATGGTGTTAGAAACCAAGTTCTGGATGATGGGTGTGCTCACTGCTACTGGAGTGCCATTGCTTCTGGGCATTCTCAGAATATGAAAATAGATGTGTGTATACTAACTCATGAATACACACATGTCTATAATTATTTCCATATAATTTTATTTATCTTAATGTTAATTAAGATAAACATGAATTTATACTGATGTCTTCAACTTTAGACCAGTAGCAAATGCTTAGTTTTAGCCCTCCCCCCGTGCTGACCTGCAACTTCCGTCTGCAAGGGTGAGAAGTTTAGATGTCACCATCCTTCTTGTCACCATCCCACTGACTTATCTGTTCAGTTTCAGTACACTTGTAGTGTGGTTTTAGCCTTGTGAGCCCATGCCTCTATGGGAAACAACATTATCACCTGGAGTATGTGCTGTGTGCAATTCCTTTTGATTCTGATCTTATAATCTCCACTCAAAAGGTATCTAGGGTAGCATCTTTTTTCCACCTCCTTCAGTAAGAATATAGCATACATTTATAATAAAATTATATTTTTATCACAGTCTGCATTTCAATCTGGAATTAGTTTTTTTTTTAATTTGCATGCATTATGATTCACTCTTTGCTGTAAAGTTCTATGAGCTCTGACAAATGCACAGTGACATGTATCCACCACCACAGTGTCATACAAGATAATTTCACTGCCCTAAAAATATCCTCTATGGTTTATCAGTTCAACCAATCTCCTTCCTCAAACCCCTGGCAACCACTATTCTCTTTACTATCTCTATAGTTCTGCTATTTATGAAATGCTATATAAAGAAAATTATACAGTATGTAGCCTTTTCAGGCTGGCTTCTTTCATTTAGTAAAATGCACTTATGACTCATCTACACCTTTATAAGCCTGATAGTTCCTCCTTTTATATTACTGAGTAGCATTCCAATGTGTGGATGTACTTCAGAATAGTCTTCATTCACCTATTGAAAGGCATTGCCTTAGTCAGTTTGTGCTGCTATCACAAAATACCTGACACTGGGTAATTTATAAACAGTTTTGGATGCCGGGAGTCCCAAAGCAGCATGCTGTCAGATTCAGCTGTCTGGTGGGGGTTTCTCTCTGCTTCCCACATGGCACTTTGTTGCTGCATCCTCCAGAGGAGAGAAACTCTGTGTCCTCACATGGCAGAAGGCAGAAGGTAAGGAGGGCCAAATGCTGTGGGAAGCCTCTTTTATAAGGATCTTAATCCCTTTCAGGAAGGAGGAGCCCTCATGGCCTAATCACTTCTTGAAGGCTCCACCTCTTAATAAACTTAAACTGTGACAACACCTGAATTTTAGAGAAGACATATTCAAACGATAGCAGATATGTTGGTTGCTTTCAGTTTGGGGTGACAATGATTAAAGCTGCTGTGAACATTGAAAACATAATTTTCCATATCAGTTTGGGTACATGTCTAGGAGCACGATTGCAGGATTGTATGGTAAGATAAAATTTTGCTTTACATGAAACTGCCTAATTGCCTTCCAAAGTGGCTATACCATTTTGCATTCCCACTGGCAATGAGTGATTGTTCCTGTATCCTTGCCAGCAGTGGATATGGTGTCTGGGGATGGCACATCGTCCTTCTGGCTCTCCTTCTCTCAAGAACTCTGACTGATCCATGGGTCATAGCTGAGTCTGGTTCTGAGGCTCAATTGTCTCTTCAGATTTCTTTTTTTCTTGCCTTTCAGATGCCCCGTAATTTTTCTTTTTCTTTTTTTTTTTTTTTGGTGTTGAAATCCAGACATATGGTGGCAAGTCATAGGAACTGAGGTAAATAGGGTTTTAATGTGAATATTTATCTTAAGCCAGTAGGAGTTGAACTGTGTTTACAGTTTGTTACAACTGTAGGTACCAGACACCAAACACCTCAGTGGTTTTCATTTTTATTTCCTATAGAGGATTGAATTATGTCCCCCCAAACTCCCTGAAGCTTGAATTGTGTCCCCCGAGTTTTATGTATTAGAAACTTAGCCCCCACTGTGACTGTTAAGAGGATGGGAAATCCTATTATGGTAATTGAGAGGTGGAGCCCTAAAGAGATGATTGGATTGTTGGACCCTGCAGCAGTGAATAGATTAGAAATGGTGGTCAGGGGTATCGTTCTGGGGCTTTAAAAGAAGAGGAGAGTCTGTCTCTCCCTCTCTCTGCTCTCTCTGCTTCCACCATCTTGCAATGTGAGACCCCTGGGTCACTGTCCCCACCACCCGATGGACTTTGGAATTCCCAGCCTCAGAAACTGTAAGCAATAAATTCTGTTTCTTTATAAATTACCGAGTTCCAAGTATTTTGTTATAAGCAACAAAAACAAACTAATACATCTCCCTTTCTGCCTTTCAACTTCCTGTGCTATAGATTCTCTAGGGGGTATAATCCACTGTTATTATGCTAATGGCTTGCTGGTGGAGGGAGGGTGCAGGGGAGTCTTATTCTGACTATAAGAATACTGGGTCTTGGGGTGTAGCCCTTAAATATCTTTTTGTTCCTCCTCCAGGGGAATAACACTCCCCTCTTCTTTGGTTACAGCATTTTCAACCTATTTTTTGAAAACATTTCCACTGTTGACCATGTTCCCCACCCCCTTTGGCGAGACTGGCGAGAATGGGGAGGAATTTCTTCTTCCAGCTGAGAAAGGTTTCAGAACGGTGAATTCCTTCCCCCTGAAGTCTGTGCCTTTGTAGGAAGAACCCTCCAGAAGAGTTTCATGATGGCTACTCTTCCCATCCTCCTCTGAGGGCCCCAAAGGGATCTTGCTCAGACCCTCACCATGAGAACCTGGTGTAGTTCCTAGAGGGGAAGTCCACAAAAAATGTGGGACCTGTGCTATATCTGTAGCCCTTCAGGACTTTCTCATTGTGACACATAGCCTGCAACAATTTGTCAAAATTAACATTTGAGTGTTCTTAATGATTTATGGAGCCCAATGGCTTCTGCTCCAGGTAAGAGAAATCTTGGGTGCTGTATCTCTCTGAATGCACCTGTCACTTCATATTTCAATGTGGAAATTTGCCATGTTATTATTTTTCTGATGATTTTCAGTTTGTACAGCTTACTCTGCTTGTAAGCACAGGAGTTGATGACTTCCAAGCTCTTTACATTTTGGAACTGAAACAGAAGTTTCCTTATGCATTAAGTATACAATTTCTACATTGTAGATGAGAGAGTTGAAGTTGTCCATTTTAATATAGCTAATAAGTGGTAGATCATGGGTTCAACTCCAGGTCTTCTGATGCTACATCCTGTGTAGTTTCCAACCCCCTGCCTTCATTTCAAATGGCATTTTAAGTCTCTGGGCTTCTGTTTCTCCTGAATTCCTCCTAGCTATGACATCATACAACTAACTGAGCATCTGCTATGTACAAATCATAGCTCGTTTGACTTATGGGGATTCTGAAGAAACAGAAGACAAAATTCTGCTCTCAATAATCACACTCTAATTGGAAGATCAAGTATACATGAGGCAATTCAAAAACATGTAGAAAGCCACATAATTACAAGCTTAAAGTCATTTGATATTCCAGATTATGTTCACAGACCTGTGGGACCTGCCAACAAATTACCATGAGCCTATAAGTTTGTGGTAATATTTTTTAATTAAGTAAATTTATTCTGTGATAACATTTTTTAGAATGCATTGTCATAAAATTTTAGTCCCAATGCTTCTGTTTGATTTGTTTTTACAAATCTATTAGAGCCAAATGATCACATAGAATAATAACGTGTAATTTTTAACTTATTGAAGAGCATGTCTGTGTGCCCTGGAGTTGTCGTGCTGTAATGTTGAAATGACAGATTCACCCCACATTTGAACTCATGAGCTTATTTTACCAGATATAAAGATAAGTTAGATAGTGAAGATAATTCACAACTGAAAGACACTTTCCAATAGTAAGAGCTAATTCCTTAAATTATTTAGTGAGTTGACATGTTGATTTGACACCACAGAAATCCCATAATGTGTCAAAGAAATGTGTTTCTTTCTTAGCTGAGTGATAATGAGAAAAGGACAGAAGGACTTTATAAGTGAATAATGTATCCTCTCAAAGTGAATGCCAAATGGCATAACAGTGCACTTTTAACTTAAAAATTGTGCAGCCATTTGAATAGAAAAATGTGGTGAAGAGAATTCAGCCTTCCTGTGGTTTACCATAATATAAACACCCTCAACTAGTGAAGACTTACACTGCAGCAGTCAGTATAATGTTCACATTGTGGGCCAACACATTATTCTGTTCACACTTACTTGCAATCAGAAAGGTGATAATACAATAGTAAACATACAATAGTTTTTCATGCATTCTCTTTAAGAGTTTGTAGTGGACATAGTGTTCTGCCCTGGTATCCTGAGATTCCTCTTAATGCTTCTGTGTACCACTTCCTCTAGTTTCTATGCAGTCTCACTAAGAATGAACAATTGTGACTCTCTTAGTGGATCTGCTCTTGGGCTTTTGGAGCCACTTCGTCCACACCTGCAGGAAATATAAATGTCTTGGAGGGTATATGCCCCAGGCAACTTTACGTAGTGTCTGAGTGGTTTCATGAGAGTAAAAGTCCAGCTCCCTGGGCTCAGCTCTGGACAAATATAAGGTATACCTTATATCTCAGAGTTCCCTGTAAGATCAGGCTAAGACTAGAACTTCTAATAAGATCAAACCTTTGCTTTCCCCAGCTTCTTTGCTTTTCCCATCCTGCTTTCACCATTGTCTTCCCAGTAGTCCTGAGAACGCTTCTTAAATAAATCACTTTCATGGGAATCTTCATCTCAAAGTTGCTCCTAGGGACCCAAACTAAGAAAAAATGCATGATTGAAATGATTGGACTTTCAAAGTGAAGGGTCTTTGCAAGTATATTTAGAAAGCTTATTGTTTAAAAGGAAAAAAAAATGAAAATAGTAATGATTACAATTCAATCATTTTCATGATGAAAAATAAAATAAAATAAAGTCATCAAGAACTACAGTGAGCTAAATAATACCTCTACCTTAAGCCACTATCACCAATTTTGTCTCATCAAAAGAATCTCACATTAAATGATGGTTGTTATTTTTAACTGCATTGCTTTCTTAGGTTTTCTGTTTCCTTTTAAAATTTTTGTTTCATACATTTATCAATGCTATAAGGACAAAAAAATTATTTGCAGCTTTGTTTATGCATATTTAAGTAACATTAGATGAAAAATGATTTAAGTAAACAATAAGGAGTCTACCAGAACAACTTTTACTTTAAAACAGGGGTCTTCAAACCTTTTCCATAAAGGTGCCAATAGTAAATATCAGACTTTGTAGCCCATAGGGTCTCTGTTAAACCCACCCCACTTCACTGTTGTAGCATGAAAGAAGCTGTAGAAAATACATAAATAAAGAAGCACAGCTATTCCAATAAAACTTTATTTATTAAAGCAGACAGCAGGCCTTATGTGGTACACATGCCATAGAGTGTCAACTCATGCTTCAAGAATAAATCAAGCATATTTTCTTTTTTTTTTTTTTCCTTTTTGTCTTTTTTCGTGACTGGCAATGGATTGCAACCCTCAGTGTCGCGCCTGTACCGGACCAGGACCGGCAAAAGGATCGCAACCCTCGGTGTTGCGCCCGCACCTCGCTCAGCCAGTGAGCCGCCGGTCTGTATGTGGGATCCAAACCCTTGGCGGGAGTGCCGCTGCGCTCCCAAGCGGCGCACTGTAGCAGTGCGCCACCGGGCCGCCCCCAAGCATATTTTCTTAAAGGAAAAAACAAAAAAACAAAAAATAATTAAACTGCTACTGGGGTGACATCAGCAAATTAGCAGAATAGCAGCTTCCAGTTTTTGCCCCCCCTCCCACAAACATCAAAAAATAAGCAGAAACTGTTAAAATCAACCTTGTCAGAACTCTGCAAAAGTTTTATACCAACCAAGAAAATGCTGAATCAGGAAAAAGGCAACAGAAAAATGGTGAGGAAACTTTATAACATTTTTTCTTTCCCTCTCTCCATGCCCTCCCAATTCACTAGCAATCTTAAAGATGGCAGCCTCTGTTCCCATTGTGAGACCCTGGTCCCTGGTTCCAAGAAGAAACGCAAACCTTTATTTTCAAGTTGTTGTGTATGTCTGTTTTAAGTTGTTTGAAGAACTGAATTATAATACTCATCTCTGTTTCACCTGATGTGGAATCCATTCAGGGTGAAAAAGTGGTGGGAAATGCTCAAAAATACTGTAAGGCTAACTAACCACACATAGTGACCTAAAGAAAAATGTTATTGTTGAAACATACAATAGACAGCCTAAGATTTCAGAGGAAAAGCTGGGGAGAGTTTCTTTGGTAAATAGGGATTCAAAATACCCATATGTATAGGGGAATTTAGAAAATCACACACATGCCCAAAGCAAAGTGCATTTCAAAATAGACCTGGGAAAAGTCTGATCTTTAACCTCTGACTGATCTTTCTGCTCAGTGCAAGACTGGCTACTTGTTGAAAGTGTACTTTGACAGAGAGCCAATCTGCAAAGACAGTAAGAGGTGTTTTTCTTGATTATTGTTTGTTTGTTTTAAACACCTGGCATTCAAGAAAATGTATGTCCAATTTTTAGCTAAACACAATATATATAATATAACACAGTATTAGCTGAACAACTTTGAAGGAACAGAGACTTCAGTGAGCACAAACAAGAAATACAATCTTGTCAAACATATTTTAGTAAAGTTAGTCAGCAAACTAAATAAGCTTCAACAATCACAAATGAACAAACCCTGAAGAAGAAAGAAAGCCTGATTTGCAGAGTTGTTATATTATAATATTTAAATGTTCACATTTTAACCAAAAAAAAAAAAAAATCACAAGGAACACAAAGAAAAAGAAGAGCATAAACCACTAAAAAAACAAAATAAATTGACAGAAAACATCCATGAGGAAGTTCAACCATTGGACTTACTAGACAAAGAGTTTAAAAGAACTGCCTTAATATGCTCAAACAGCTAAGAAAAACATTGGAAAAATAAGGAAAACAATATATGAGCAAGACAAAAATGTCAATAAAGAAACAGATAATATAAAAAGGAACAAAAAGTTCTGGAGCAAAAAAATACAATAACTTGGGCCGGCCCAGTGGCGCACTGGATAGTGCGCCACTTAGGAGGCGCGGCAGCGCTGCCGCCCGAGGGTTCGGATCCCACATACAGACCGGCTCCCGCTCACTGGCTGAGCGAGGCGTGGGAGCAACACCGAGGTTTGCAATCCCGTTGCCGGTCCCTGGTCCGGTACGGGGGCAACACTGAGGGTTGCGATCCGTTGCCGGACACGGAAAAAACAGACAAAAGACAAAAAAAAAAAAAAATACAATAACTGATATGAAAAATTCACTAGAGGGAATCAATAATTGATCAGGAAAAGGAAGATAACAGTGAACTTGAAGGTAGGACAATTGAAATTATCATCTGAAGAGAAGAAAGATAAAAGAATGAACAAAAGTGAACATAGACTAAGGGATTTGTGGGATACCTTTGACCAGATGTATATATGACTTATGGGAGTCCCTAAAAGAGAAGAGAGAGGGAATTGGGTAGAAAGAATATTTGAAGATTGTCCAAAAACTGACTAAAGTTGATAAAATACATGAATCTACACATCCAGGAAGCACAATGAGCTGTAAGAAGAATTAACTCAAAGTGATCCACAGGAGACTTTATAACCAAGCTGTTAAATGCCAAAGCCAAGGAGAGAATTTTGAAAGTAAACAGAGAAGTGACATGTCACATACAAGGCATTCTCAATAATAGTATCAGATGATTTATCTTTAGAAAGGATGAGGACAGAAGGCAGGGAAATTATATAGCTAATGAGCTGATAGAAAAGTTAGTCAAGAAAAGAAATAGAAGACATTCAGATTGTAAAGGAAGAAGTAAAGCTGTCTATTTGCAGATGACAAGATCCTATATGAATCATATGAAATCCCAGAAGAATCCACACAAAAGTAATAGAGCTACAAATGATCTTAGCAAAGTTGGACAGTACAAGATGAATACACATAAATTACTTGTGCTTTTATGCACTATAAATTAATTTTATTTATAATAGGATACAAAAAAATAACATATGGAAATAAACTTAACCAAAGAGGTGAAAGACTGGTACACCAAAAACTATAAAACATTGCTGAAAGAAATTAGAGATCTAAATTAATAGAAAGACATACTGTGTTCATGAATTGCAAAATTTAATATTTAGATGTTAATACTATTCTAAAGCAAAATAGAGATTCAATAAAGTCCCTACCAAAATTCCAACAGCTTTTTTTGCAGAAATGAAGAGCTGACCCTCAAATTCATATGCAATTGAAAAGAATTCCATATAACCAAAAATATTTTTTTTTTCCTTTTTGTCTTTTTTTTAACTGACCGGTAATGGGATCGCAACCCACGGGGTCGCGCCTGCACTGGGGACCAGCAACGGGATCGCAACCCTCGGTGTTGCGCCCGCACTGCGCTCAGCCAGTGAGTGGGAACTGGTCTCCACATGGGATCCGAACCCTCGGCAGGAGCGCCGCCGCGCTCCCAAGCGGCACACTCTCCAGTGCGCCACCAGGCTGGACCTAACCAAAAATTTTTTTTTTTTTTTTTGTCTTTTTGTCTTTTTCCGTGTCTGGCAACGGATCGCAACCCTCAGTGTCGCCCCTGTACCAGACCGGGGACCGGCAACGGGATTGCAATCCTCGGCGTTGCTCCCGCGCCTCGCTCAGCCAGTGAGCGGGAACCAGTCTGTATGTGGGATCCGAACCCTCGGGCGGGAGCGCCGCCGCACTTCCCAAGCAGTGCACTATCCAGTGCGCCACCGGGCCGGCCCCAAAAATGTTTTTGACCAAAGTTGTTGGACTCAAAATTTCTGCTTTCAAACTACAAGGCTACAATAATAAAAGAAAATTATGATAGTGGCATAAAGACAAGCATATAGACCAGCAGAACAGCATAAAGAGCTTAGAAATAAATCTGTACATCTATGACCAGTTGGTTTCCAGCAAGGTTTCCAAGACCATCCAATGGGAAAAAAGTGTTTTCAACAAATGACACTAGGGTCTGGCCCCATGGCGCACTCGGTAGGGTGCAGCACTGGGAGTGCAGCGACACTCCCGCCGCGGGTTTGGATCCTATATAGGAATGGCCAGTGCACTCAGCCAAGCCAAGGGTTGCGATCCCCTTACCAGTCACAAAAAAGACAACAACAACAACAACAACAAAAATGACACTAGAACAACTAGATTTCCATAAGCAGAAAAAATAAAATTGGACCCTTACCTCACACCATATGCAAAAACTAATTGAAAATGTATCAAAGACCTAAAAAAGAGCTAAAACCATGAAACACTTAGAAGAAAATAAAGAAAATCTACATGATTTTGAATTTAGCAATAGATTCTTATATATCACACAAAAGCACAAGCAACAACAACAAAAATATGTATATAAGTTGAACTTTATTAAAATTAAAAAGTTTTGTGACTCAAAGGACATTATCAAGAAAGGGAAAGAAAACATACAGAATAAGAGAAAATATTGCAAATCATGTATCTGATAAGGGTTTAATATCCAGAATGCATAAAGAACTTCTACAGCTCAGCAATAAACATCCAAATGACCCAATTTAAAAAATGGGCAAAGAACTTGCATAAACATCTGTCCAAAAGAGATACACAAATAGTTCATAAGCACGTGATAATGTGCTCAACATCATTAGCCGCTGGGGAAATGAAAAATAAAACCCCAGTGAAATTCCACTTCACACCTACTAGGATAGTTGTAATTTAAAAAAAAAATTGCAAGTGTTAGTGACAATGTGGAGAAATTGGAACCCTCATACACACTGGTGGGAATACAACAAAATGGCATGGTGCAGCTGTTGTGGAAAACAGTTTGGTAGTTCATCAAAAATTTAAAGATAGAATGTACCACATGACCCAGAAATTCTAGTCCTAGGTATATACCTGAAAGATTAGAAAACAGGGAATCAAACATATTTGTGCATCAGTGTTCATAGCAGCCAAAAGGTAGAAGCAACCCAAATGTCCATCAGCAGATGAGTGGAAAAACAAAATGTGGTACATACATTGGAGTATTATTTAGCCACAAATGGATTGAAGTTCTGGATGAAGACTGAAAACATTATCTAAGTTAAATACAACAGGCAGAAAAGAACAAATATTGTAGAATTCTACTTCTATGAAATATTTAGAATAGGCAAATTTATAGAGGCTACAGCTTACCAAGGGTTTGGCTGAAGGGAGAATGGGGTGTTATTGCTTAGTGGTTGCAGAGTTTCTGTTTGGGGTGATGAGAAGTTTCTGAGATAGACAGTGATACTGGCAATGGTTGCACAAAACTGTAAATGTAATTAATGCCATTGTATTGTACCCTTAAAATGGTTGACATGGCAAATTTTATGTAATATGTATTTCACCAAAATAAAAATGTTATTAATTTTTTAAGAAAGTAAACATTACAAGTTTGAAAACTCTATTCCATTTCATGCTAAAAGTAAAGACTGATTTCAAAAACTACATTTCTTTATATTTTTAACCTGTATTCTAAGAGTGTGCCACTAAGATTTATGGTGTGTAGTCTGGTAAATATTATTCGACTTTTGATAATAAAATAACTTGTTCCCTTTTGTGAGAGAATTAAATTTTTCAGCGCCTGAAAAAGACCATAGAATCTAGAATTTAGCCTTAAATTGGACCTTACCTAGTTTTCTGCTATACATTAATGTATGGGAGAAAAATAGTGCAATACTTTTTTATTGTTGTTTTTTCTTTTTTATAACAGAAAGTAACTTGGAAAACCAAATTTTCACATAGATTATTTGCTCTTTATGTACAAATTTCCCTTGTATTTTAACCTGTCCTGCCCATAGTCCCTGGAAAACCAGCCATATATACAAGGGGCCTTTAAAAAGTTCGTGGAAGGATTCATATTATCTTTTAATTAAAATTTCCACAAACTTTGTGAAGTACCCACATATATCAAGTGGTCAAAACCCACTGCCTTCCTGTCCTTAGATTATTTGATCTAGGGGTAGCCACCTGGTCCAACGGACATAACCATTCCGATTTTGTACTCAGAGGCTATAGGTATTTAATATTGAAGTGTGGAACTAAAAGATTGGGTAGGCCCAAAGGTGGAGAGCTCTGTGTGGAACCACACATATAAATGTAAGTGAGCACATCTGCAGAGAGCTGCTGAGAGGAGACACTGGCGGTCCTGAGAGATGGACCTCATCTCTCATTGCTGATGGCTCTCCACTTCCCCACCAAGTGCAGCCACTTTGACTTAACGATTCTTGGATTCTATGAGATGGATACACTTAAAACAAACTGGTTTTTAAAAATATATATATAGGGCCGACCCCGTGGTGCACTCGGGAGAGTGCAGTGCTGGGAGCGCAGCAGCGCTCCCGCCGCAGGTTCAGGTGCTATATAGGGATGGCCGGTGCGCTCACTGGCTGAGCGCGGTGCTGCGGGTCACAAAAAAGACAAAATATATATATATATATATATATATATACACACTTAAATGTGTTCTAGTAAGTTTCTGCTCCTTGTACCCAAAGAATCTGAATAGAACATTTCGAGCTAAACACAAGTATATTTTGTTTTAAATTGTAAATTTTGCATGGCTTTTACAACTTTGAAGACATTTTATGTT
Source organism: Galeopterus variegatus (assembly GCF_000696425.1). Lineage (NCBI taxonomy): Eukaryota > Metazoa > Chordata > Mammalia > Dermoptera > Cynocephalidae > Galeopterus > Galeopterus variegatus. The sequence continues at coordinate 95,247 of NW_007733258.1, forward strand.
AGTGGAAGGTAATTTCATACTACCTACCTCTATCACTTTAAGGATAAATATTGAATCTCCTAAGCCATTCTGAGTATTTTGGTGAAATCATATAAGAAACACTGAAATTCTAACCATAAACATGATTAACATCTCCTCTATAAAATCCCCAGTAAATAGTTGCGCAGCTTCCACATGAATTTCCCAAGTGACACATGGCACCCAACATGCTGAAAGTGTCTATGCACATTCCACTTCCCCAGGGAAGCAGTATCTTCCACCTCAATGGTGGCAAACTCAGATCGGGTGGAAACAACACAGTCAGCCTTTCCCTTAAGCAGCCTGCTCTGCGTCTCTGGGGTGGCTCACTTTTACTCTGCAGCACAGCATATGCCTAACATCTTGAAACTGCCAAATAAACAAATAAACAGACTCCAGCTCTAATATAACTTTTGAAAATTGCACAGGGTTTAGAGGATATAGTGTCAGCACAGTCATAAAATATTCTCATCAGATGAACAGGGCTTGTCATCCCATCCATATTGCTGCCAACCTAGATGGATATTTAGCAAAGCTTACAAACTCATATCCCACCAGACTTAAGCAAGAAAAATTTTCACTGCTGCTCTGACAACAGCAACAACAGGAAGTGTAAATTATTATTAACTGTGTTGCACATATGAGAAAATAACTATATTATGGCACTCTGAGTGAGAGCTGCAAAGAGAAGAAGCTCAGACCAAGTAGCAATATGCTATTAGCCTGGAGGTCCCTTTTTCTTTTGAGGAGGAAATTCAACCACATATTTCTTATCATCACGGATGCCTCCCCACCACACCACCCACGCAACTGATGGAGAAGGTGTGTTTCATTTCTTCCATTTCATAGTTTTGACATTTCAAAAGGGAGGACTGTCATGTAGAGTCACGTTTTGGATTACTAGTTCCTTCCTGGTAATCTTCATGGCAGATGCTGAGAATGGCTGTGCTGTGATCCCCTCTCCCAGACGCTGCATCAGCTGGTGGGCCAGGGGGTTTGGGCCATCAGCCTCTTGTGGATGGCTTGACATGGCTCTCAGTTTCTCCTAAAGCAAAGCAGAGTCTGTCGAGGTGCTCATTTCCCTTCTAAAGAGTCATCAAATAAACTTTCTCTCATGGAGCATTTCCCTAAGTCACAATATTGTTCTTTGTTCTCACATAATCACACTAAAAAAAAAAAAAAATACCCAAAATGTCCAGGGTTTGTGAGGGAAATCAAGTCTTTATTTTTCTCCCTGGGAGGCATAAAATTCTCATCTTATTTCTTCTGAGTTGATCCTGATACAAGATCCTGATGGTGGCCACTGCTTTTATTTATTACTGTAGGATAATAAACAAACAGAGGCTCCTGAGATGCTCCCTCTATGCACAAATGCCATCTGGCTTCTGCCCTTGAGTCTCTCACCACTGCTTTTATTTATTACTGTAGGATAATAAACAAACTGAGGCTCCTGAGATGCTCCCTCTATGCACAAATGCCATCTGGCTTCTGCCCTTGAGTCTCTCTCTATCACTTCATCCCACTGTGCAAGTTCCACTGACCAAAAAGATGTGCCAAGCTGAAAAATTCAAATTGTCTTATATTTGTATGACTAGTCAGAAAGCCGAGGTGACACTTTAGTTTCCTGCTATAAATTCTAAAGGAAGAAAACTACCTAAGACTATCTACATGGAATTTTTCTTCAGCCAGGATGGGGCTGGGTAATGGAGGGGGTCAGAAACAGCAACGAGAAGGGAAAAGCCCGTGGGAGCTAAACAGAGGAATGACATCTCAGCTCACCCAGTGGTACTCCATGAATTGTAGATGGAATGTTCACGGATCCTGTACCTTTATCCTTAACTCCGCAGCACAGAAATCACCACAGTCCCTCTCATAAATCAGGAAACTTATACTTAAATATTCAAGAGTGCATCATACGGAATTCCGGACAGATAGGAAATTCATGAATACACTGCTCCTTTAAAAATCATAAAAGGATCTGGTCTCTAAATTATAAATGTGGAGCTTATTTGTATCTAGAAGGTCCACCCCTAAAATGCAAGCCCTCGGACAGCTTTCATGTAGTTCATGGGAAGAATTCTTTTCATTCTCCTAAGAGGAAATATAGAGAGATGGGAGCTCTGTCTACACTCCGGCTAAAATGTGGAAAACCTCAGCTCGTCACTCAGCTCCTGGAGCTGGTCTGAACATGCAGCATTGGGCAGGTAAGGTTTGGGTGCTCACCTTTCATCCAGGTCTTCTGTTCCTGTGGAGACCCAGCCTTTGTGACCTTTACAAATCTCCTCAGCTGTCTCTTCTTCAGAGATAGCACTAAAGTGATGTAGCGGCAATAATATCAGTAGCTGCCGTTTATGAAGTGCTACTCTTTGCCTGGTGTTTACCACATATTTCTTCAAAGACACACAACATCTAAGATGAATCTGCTGTCTATATAGAAGAGTCAGAGAGATGAAGTTCATGGCCCCGAGTCTCCCACCTGGGAATGGCAGAGCCCAGGCTGCAAGACCCCTGCTGCTCCTTGCCTGGACTCTCACCAAATTCTTACAACACAGAGAATTTGCTAAGACAAAATTATTTGTTGAGAAGCTATTAAATTTGGAAGGGTGGAAATTATTTTTACTTTAAGGTCATCCTTTATTCTGTTAAAGGTCCTTAAAAGTAATTATTTTGATGTTTCTACGATATGGGTTTTTTAAATGTAGTGCAGTGTAGAGGGCACAGGTACAGAGCTCAGAGACACATATTTTGCCAGATTTGACTTCAGCACTTACCTGGGCTAGCAACCAAACCTTTATAATCTTCAGTTTTTCCATGAGTAAAATGAGTATACCAATCATACCTCATTGAGTTGTTGGGGTGATTAAATGAATTAATTCATATAAAATT